>NC_142813.1:28642426-28837333 GCF_049724085.1 Artemia sp. Qi Xiang Cuo
TTGCTAGCTACCGCTGCAACCCGGATGATTCCTTTGTTAGGAACTATGGGTTTTTATATTTCTTAACATTGGACGTGATCGTCTCTTACTAGGTTGCTAGCTACCGCTGCAACCCGGATCATATACTGTTGTATTATTGACTCTTTATTATGATTTTTTTAGGAGTTATGGGTTTTTATATATCTTAACATTGGACGTGATCGTCTCTTAATAGGGTTGCTAGGTACCACTACAACCCGGATGATGTGAAATTACAAACAGGAAAAAGCCTATGGCTTTTTCTTGATTGGAATAGTAAGAGACGACCTGGCTACAAACTATGATTATGGCATCATTGATCAATCTTTAACATGAAATGTTCTTTGCTGTAATGGTTTGTTCTTTACTAGGTATCAGCCGTCTCTACAGCCATGATACTGATGGAAATTACATAATCCCTATTTATGTTTCATTTTTAATGGGCTAGGTGTCGTTCTTTATTGTAATTTTAAAATTTTCAGGTATTTCTCTTGTTTGAATTACAAAATTATTATTATTGGTTAGACACCATAAATATTTTTGCATTTTACATAATAAGTTTAGCGATTCTGGACTGAAAACTAAAATAATTGCAATTATGAGACAATAATATGGAGATATGTACTTTACGGGTTAAAAACCAAAGAAAGTTTGGTTCCAGGATACAATAATAAATTTGAACTGAGATGAAAAAAAATTTTCTTCCAGGAGACAAAAAGCAAAACTAATTTTAGAATTTTCATGTATTTTTGTTGTTTAAATTAAAAAATTACTATTACTGATTAGGCATCATAAATATTTTTGCAGTTTACATAATAATTTTAGCGATTAAGCCAAAAAAGAAAATTTTGGTTCCAGGAGTTTCGGTTCCTATTGAGACAAGTAGCCATTATTACTATAGAGTTCATTACCATGAACTGTTTTATTGCTTCAAAATTCAAATATCTTTGAAAAGACTGCAGTATGAAAATTATTTTATTTTCAAATACAAAAGTGACTAGATGTTGCAATTTCCTTTAAAATGAGCTATTATACAGCTCTCTATGATTTTCCAGTGCCCAGCTAGCTGAGGAGAAAAATCAAGCGGAAAGAAAAAAATATCCCGTTTGTGGAGAATAACGTGGTAAAAGTCTATTTTCTTGATTTTCAAGCCAATATATTTTCTTTGTTATTCAATCCAAAGGGCGGTAAGTTTCCTTTATAGAGGATTCGGACAAGGTGGTTCTAATGGTGTACTTTTTGTTTTGATCTGAATCTTTTTTTAGGAGTTGGGGGGTTTTATATTTCTTAACATTGGAGGTGATCGTCTCTTACTAGGTTGCTAGCTACCGCTGCAACCCGGATGTTATTCAAGCCAAAGGACGGTAAGTTTTCTATATAGAATTTTTAGACAGGTCGGTTCTAATAGTGTACTTCTTGTTTTGATCTTAATCTTTTTTCAGGAGTTATGGGTTACTTTAGTTTTTACTATGGGGCGTGATCGTCTCTTGCTAGGTTGCTAGCTACCGCTGCAACCCTGATCAGAAAATCAAGTAGATAACTATATTGAATGTATACAATGACTTTTTATTCCAATAATCGTCTTTATAGTAATTATTATAACCTTTATGTAAGGTATTAGCTACCGCTGCAACCCCGATAATAAACTGATTACAAACAGGAAAAAGCCGGCTTTTTCTTCTTTGAAATAGTAAGAGACGAACCTCAAACAATCAAGTAGCTATTCCCATGATCGTCTTTTAATGTAAAATATTCATGTAAACATCTTTATTTCTCTCTTAGTAATAAGGTTTAGTAGCTCAGAGTTAGAGCAATCGACTGCAGATTGTGCAGATAGGTCATCGGTTTGGCCCTAAATTTTCAGAAAGTAATTAAGGTTTAAAATCTAAATACTGCTCTTTTACCCTAAACAAGATTTTAATTTATGTCTAATATTAATCATTAAAGAATAATCTATAATGATTCATCTATAATGAATCATCTATATAATGATTTCTTATAATACCTCAATTACTATGGACAAAACTTTGTTCTTTAATGTAACAACCCGGATTAGCCACCAGTCTCTTCGGAGGCGTGGGTTCAAATCTTACCGCTGGTATACGATTATGTTTGAAAGACTGCAGTGTGAAAAGACATCGAAAATGCAGTTTTTGGCGGAAAAATTTATTCTCTTTTAGAAATAATTTATTTTAGTTACAAAAGGTTTTTAACCCAATTAATTTACTTTAAAATGAGCTATTGAACAACCCTCTACAATGTTCCAGTGCCAAGCTATCTCTGGATACAAAAGAAAAGAGAAAAAAATATCCCGTTTGTGGAGAATAACGTGGTAAAAGTCAATTTGCTTGATTTTCAAGCCAATATATTTTCTTTGTTATTCAAGCCAAAGGGCGGTAAGTTTCCTTTATAGAGGTTTCAGACAAGGCCGTTCTAATGGTGTACTTTTGTTATAATCTGACTCCTCTGTTAGGAACTATGGGTTTTTATATTTCTTAACATTGGACGTGATCGTCTCTTACTAGGTTGCTAGCTACCGCTGCAACCCGGATATTACAAACACGAATAAGCCTACGGCTTTTTCTTCTTTGAAATAGTAAGAGACAAACCTCAAACGATCAAGTAGCTAACTAAGTCCAATACATGCAATAACTTTTTATTCCAATGATCGTCTTTTAATGTAACATATCAGTTACTATGGGAGAGAGATAGTTCTTTACTGTAATGTTTGTAAAACAAGGTTAGGTACTTTTGAGTACGTAATTACATCTGATGGGGCGTACTTTTTCTTAAAGGCTTTTTCTTCTTTAAAGTAGTAAGAGACGAACCTCAAACAATCAAGTAGCTAACTAAGTCCAATGTATGCAATGGTTTGGTATTCCAATGATCGTCTTTTAATATACTAACTAAGTCCAATGTATGCAATGGTTTTTTATTCCAATCATCATTTTTTAATGTTATGTTGCTTCAGTTACTATTAGATAGACTTTGGTCCTCATTGTAATGATTATGGCATCATTGATCAATATTTATCATGAAATGTTCTTTACTGTAATGGTTTGTTCTTTACTAGGTTTCAGCCATCTCTACAGCCATGATACTGATGGAAATTACATAATCCCTATTTATGTTTCAGTTAACATTGGCTAGGTGTCGTTTTTTATTGTAATCTTTAATGTAAAAATTCGATGATCGAGCCTTTATGTAACCCGAATTAAAAAATTATTATCATATCTTATATGTAACGTTTATTTTATAAGTCTTCGATAGTCTAATGGTAAGTATGGCTACTTGTTACCTTGGGGAAGGGGGTTCGATTCCCCGTCGGCGAGAACTTTTAATATGTTAAATTAAAAGCACTATCTTTTCAATTTAAAATTTAAAAAAGAAACTTGTTTATTTACATTCTAGCTAAAATAATGAAGATAATATGAATGAACCACAGTGTTCAGTTTCTTTGGACTTGAGTTCGTTTTTTAACTATAAATACAAACAGGAAAAAGCCTACGGCTTTTCTTCTTTTAAATAGTAAGAGACGAAACTCAAACAATCATGTAGCTAATTAAGTCCAATGTATGGAATGGTTTGTTATTTCAGTGATCGTCTTTTAATGTAGAATGAGAACATTTACAGTTCTGACGCTTCTTATACAGTAATCAGTTCGTTTCTTATTGTAATATAGGTAAGTGGCCTATAAAATTTAGCATAGGCAAGAGGTCGTTCTTTATTATAAAACCCGGATAAAAACTGATTACAAACAGGAAAAAGCCTACGGCTTTTTCTTCTTTGAAATAGTAAGAGACGAACCTCAAACAATCAAGTAGCTAACTAATTCCAATGTATACAATTGTTCGTTATTCCAATAATTATCTTTTAATGTAATAATTAAGTGGCGTATAAAATTTAGCATAGGGAAGAAGTCGTTCTTTATTATAATTTTAACCCCATTAATTTACTTCAAAATGAGCCATTGAACAACTCTCTACAATGTTCCAGTGCCATGCTATCTGTTGAATTACTAACCTTTACTATAGTTAAGTGGCGTATAAAATTTAGCATAGGTAAGAAGTCGTTCTTTACTATAAAAGATAGACTTCGGTCCTTACTGTATCTACTATAATTACTGTAGGTTATAGCTCGTTGTTTAATGCAATACTTGTCGAAAGATGAACGTTTATAAATATTGCATTCACTTATTACGTCACATATGGTTATCTTTTAATGTATTATTACAAACAGGAAAAAGCCTACGGCTTTTTCTTCTTTGGAATAGTAAGAGACGAACCTCAAAGAATCAGGAAGCTAACTAAGTCCAATATAAGCAATTGTTTGTTCTTCTAATGATCATCTTTTAATTTGGCGTTTCTTACTAGGTTGCTAGCTACCACTTAAACCCGGATTATGTAATATTTTGCTAGCTACCGCTGCAGCCTAGATATTCTTATTTCTGCTACTATGGGCTAAGGTTCGTTCTTTCATGTAAAATTAAGCTCTCTATGATTTTCCAGTGCCCAGCTAGTTGTGGAGGAAAATCAAGCGGAAAGAAAAAAATATCCCGTTTGTGGAGAATAACGTGGTTAAAGTCAATTTTCTTGATTTTCAAGCCAAAATATTTTCTTTGATATTCAAGCCAAAGAGTGATAAGTTTTCTTAATAGGGGTTTTGGACAAGGTGGTTCTAATGGTGTAATTTTTGTTTTGATCTGACTCTTTTCTCAGGAGTTAGGGGTTTTTATATTTCTTAACATAGGACATGATCGTCTCTTACTAGGTTGCTAGCTACCGCTGCAACCCGGAAAGTTACTGCTGCAACCCGGAGGATTTGTGTTATGTCATCATGCATATAATGTCTTTCTTTAATATAAACTACCGCTGCAACCCGGAAAAATATAAATACTGTAATCTTAACTATTGTGAAGTTGCGTATGCAAGTTAGTATAGGGAAGAGTTCGATCTTTATTATAACTAATGATGTACTTTTGTTTTGATATGACTCTATGTTTAGGAACACCAGTCTCTTCGGAGGCGTGGGTTCAAATCTTACCGGTGGTATACGATTATGATTTATGTACAAAAATCAAATATCTTTGAAAAGACTGCAGCATGAAAAGACATCAAAAATGTAGTTTTTGGTGGAAATATTTATTCTTTTTTAGAAATAATTTATTTTAGTTACTAAAGATTTTTAACCCAATTAATTTCCTTTAAAATGAGCTATTTAAAAACTCTCTACGATGTTCCAGTGCAAAGCAATCTGTGGATAAGAAAGAAAAAAGAAAAAAAAATATCCCGTTTAGGCAGAATGTTGTAGTAGCTGCCACTTTTCTTGATTTTCAAGCCAATATATTTCCCTTGCTGTTCAAGCCAAGGGACAGAAAGTTAACTATACAAGGGTTTTGGACAAGGCGGTTCTAATGGTGTACTTTTTGTTTTTACCTGACTCTTTTTTAGGAGTTTGGGGTTTTTATATTTCTTAATATTGGACGTGATCGTCTCTTACTAGGTTGCTAGCTACCGCTGCAACCCGGATAACATATTGTAATTAAATATAACTGTACTAGCCTATACTATAGTTAAGTGGCCTATAAAATTTAGCATAGACAAGAGGTCGTTCTTTATTATATTTGCTTATAATGAGTTCTTAAGAGATATAATCAAAATAATTATTTATACAATGATTCCTTTCATTACTTCAGTTATTATGGGCTACAATTCCATCCTTGATGTAGCTACATCTATGACACCGATGAAACTAAAAAAATCCCTATTTATTATTAATAATTACTATGGGCTTGATTTGGTTCTTTACTATAAATTTTTATGTATCTATTGATATTAAAATTCTGTTCTTTAGAGTTTCGGTTACTATTGAGACGTTTCGGTCTTACTATACAGTTCGTTACCACGAGCTATTTGACAAAATTCCCATTTATAGTATCGATTCTTTATGTAAATATTAAGAGACGACCTGGCTACAACCTATGATGATGACGTCATTGATCAATCTTTAACATGTAATATGCAGTTTTTCATAGATTATTTTTCATAGTTTTTCATAGTTTTTCATAGATTATTTTCTTTGTTATTCAAGCCAAAGGGCGGTAAATTTCCTTTATAAGGGTTTCGGACAAGGCGGTTCTAATGGTGTACTTTTTGTTTAGATCTGATTCTTTTTTTAGGAGTTTTGGGGTTTTATATTTCTTAACATTGGAGGTGATCGTCTCTTGCTTGGTTGCTAGCTACCGCTGCAACCCGGAAAATATTCGAACTAGTGCTCGGATACCATGGATATTTTTGCAGTTTACACAAGATGCAAAGAACCTGTGTTCTTTGCAGCCATTAAAGTAATTAGTTATTAAATTAATTATGACGTCATTGATCAATCTTTAATATGAAATTGGCAGTTTTCGTAGAAAAGCTGATTCTATTTTAAAGATAATATTTTTTAAATACAAAATTACTTTAAAATGAGCCATTGAACAACTCTCTACGATGTTCAAGTGCCAAGCTATCTGTGGAATTACTAACCTTAAGTATAATTAAGTGGCGTATAAAATTTAGTATAGGCAAGAGGTCGTTCTTTATTATATTACTTTGAACTAAAGTTCGTTCTTTAATGTAAACTTTAATTAGTCACGTCATAGTCAAAGTGGCAAGCACGATCGACCGTTAACTGAAACTTGGTGGTTCAAATTCCACCGGGGTCGTTTTCTTTTAATTAGTTATTCAGCTATCAATAAAACCATGTCATTACTATATCATTAACTATTATTAATTTGAGTATTAAATCTATTATAGGCAAGAGTTCGTTCTTTATCATAATAAATACCGCTGCAATCTGGATATAATTTCAAGTCTCCGATTGTACAGTCGTATATCAGTTACTATGGGCGAGAGATCGTTCTTTATTGTAACTTTAGCGATTCTAAACTGAAAAGCCAACTCAGTCCAATATATGCAATGGTGTGCTTTCTAATGATCGTCCTTTAATATAAACTATGGACTAAAGTTAGTTCTTTAATGTAATTTTGGGCAAGGCGGTTCTAATAGTGTACTTCTTATTTTGATTTGAATTTTTTTTTGGGAGTTATGGGTTTTTATATTTCTTAACATTGGAGGTGATCGTCTCTTACTAGGTTGCTAGCTACCGCTGCAACCTGGATTAATCTAGTACAAACAGGAAAAAGCCTATGGCTTTTTCTTAATTTGAATAGTAAGAGACGACCTGGCTACAACCTACGATTATGGCATCATTGATCAATCTTTAACATTAATTACAATCTTATTTTAGTTGCTATGGGCTGGAAGTTTGTTCTTTACTGTAATTTGATTTATGTCTAATATTCATGTAAACATCTTCAATTCTGTCTAGATAACAAGGATTCGTAGCTCAGAGGTAGAGCAATTGACTGCAGATCGATAGGTCACCGGTTCGAATCCGGTCGGACCCTTATTTTTCAGAAAATAATTATGGTTTAAAATCTATTAACTGGTCTTTTACCCAAAACAAGATTTTAATTTATATCTAATATTAATAATCATTAAGGAAAATTCATCATCTGTATAATGATTTCTTATAATGTTAATTTAATTTTATTTCTAGCTATCTACAATGAGTTTGACAAGAATTGTATTTACTAAAAAATCCTTTTGCAAGAAAAAGAGAATGAATAAAGATTAAGTAGGGTATGGGGATCGATCTCACGACTCCAGCCAGAGCTAATTCTCTTACAACGCCATACCTAATTTAGTATAGCCAAGAGGTCGTTCTTTATTATAAATCACCGGTTCGAATCTGGTCGGACCCTTATTTTTCAGAAAATAATTATGGTTCAAAATCTATTAACTGGTCTTTTACCCTAAACAAGATTTTAATTTATGTCTAATATTAATCATTAAGGAAAATTCATCATCTATATAATGATTTCTTATAATGTTAATGTAATTTTATTTCTAGCTATCTACAATGAGTTTGACAAGAATTGTATTTACTAAAAAAATCCCTTTGCAAGAATAAGAGAATGAATAAAGATTAGGTAGGGTATGGGGATCGATCTCACGACTCCAGCCAGAGGTAATTCTCTTACAACACCATACCTAATTTAGTATAGCCAAGAGGTCGTTCTTTATTATAAACTTGAATTATCCTAACTTTTATTTACTATGTACTCTGGTATGTCGTTTACTAGATTTAAGCTATATCCAATGAAACTTGCATAGTCCCCATTTGTAATCAATTATATCGATCCTTTATAGAATTTTTAGGAGTTATGGGTTTTTATATTTCTTAACATTGGACGTGATCGTCTCTTACTAGGTTGCTAGCTATCCCTGCAACCGAGATTATAAACTGCAAAACATTTATGGTACCTGAGGAATAACTTTAACCTTCTAATTGAAACTGGAAAACTACCCGAAAAATTTTAAATTAGTTTAATTTTTTGTTGAAATTACAAACAGGAAAAAGCCTACGGCTTTTTCTTAGTTTGAGTAGTAAGAGACGAATTTCAGAGAATAAAGCATGTAAGTGAGTCAATTATTGCACCATACTCTAGAAAAGTTTACCGATGATAATACTGCCACTAAAGCTAGAGCTACTACTTTTGATTAATTTTTCAGTTACTATGAGCAAGCGTTCGTTCTTTATTCTAATTTCAGGAGTTATGGGTTACTTTAGTATTTACTATGGAGCGTGATCGTCTCTTACTAGGTTTCTAGCTACCGCTGCAAACCGGATTTCAAACCAAATTAGTCACTATGGCCTATAATTCGTTCTTTACAATAATGAACAATATCAGTCATTTATGTAAAATTTACAAACCTATACTATAGTTAAGTGGCCTATATAATTTAGTATAGGCAAGAGGTCGTTCTTTATTATAAACAACGCTAACAAGACAAAAGCCATGAAGGTAAAGGCATACAGATACAGGCTGGGAAAATTATGATCCAGGGGGAAAGATCGAGTGGGTTAACCATTTCGTTTACCCAGGAAGTGAGCTGACATCCACAAACTACTCCTCAAAAGAGATTAAACGACGCCTCACTCTTGCCTCAGCATGCTTTAAATCATTGTGGTCGATCTGGAAAAACAAACATCTGTCGCTGAAACTAAAAACACGCCTTTTTCGAGCTCTTTTGGTTCCAGTAACAACGTACGGAACAGAGACATGGACCTTGAAAGCAGAATTCAAACGCCGGTTGACGGCTTTTGAAACAATATCCCTCAGGAAGCTTGCTGGCATCACCTACCTTGACTGAACATCAAACAAACGACTATTGTCTTCGCTCAACTATTCCCAGACCATCATGTAGACCATCCAGCTTCAAAAGCTTCGATGGTTAGGCCACGTTCAGCGGATTTCCCAAGCCCAACTTCCAAAAATTGCGTTTGAAGGAAGGATTGATGACTCCCACCCAAAAGGACGACCTCCCAAGAGCTGGAGGGAAAACTTTCCCAGCCATCCCCTGTTGGTACTCCTTCGGACTGCAGCCAACAGGGAATCGTATAAGAAGCTTTGCCATAGTTCAGTCAGAGGAGAAGCCCATAGTCGGCCAATCTGGCCAGATGGGAGTTAAGTAAGTAAGTAAATATAAGTTCCACTATCAGAAAGTTTCAAATGAACTAAAAAAGAACATTTTTGGTGCCTTGTCTTATGACTCATTTGAAAGCTATTGCTCATATCTACGTGATGCTAATCAATTCTACCATCCATAAGTGTAGTATACCCCTTTAAAAAGGGGGAATATTTTTGTCAAAACTTGGTGGTACGCAATGGTCGACCAATCTTTTCCAGATCATGTGAAAATGTTCGTGGAAAATAACAAATAAGTCCAATAGTACGATAAATGTAAAAAATGCCAAGAAAAGCTGGCTCGTTTTTCTGGATTATGCAGGTTTACCCTAGTTTTAGACAAAGGTTTCTTAAGAAACTAAATTTCAGCTTGAGCGGTGCTAATTCAGGTCTGGTAGGGCAAACTGGCTAAGTGCCTGTTGGCCTGAAAATCCAGCTTTCCGTCTAGAAGTATAGAACTTAAGTTCAGACATAAGAGCCTCATATTTATTGAGCCGAAACGATTGTGGACATAATCTATCGAAAAGCCACGCTGAAAATGGAAATAGACACAAATCACAATGTTTTTTTTTTATATTTCAACATATTTGAAAAAGCAGCTTTTGTGAATATATTTTAGGCTTCCTTTGCAATAGCAAAGACAAATCAAATTTTCATGAGTGTCTGAACCATAACTAATTCTACATTCTTTTTGTACATTGATATCCATAGGGTATGTTTAGCTTATTAACTGCTACTACTTATAAAATGACGTATCGAGTTCACTGAATCAAAATGAAAATCAAACTAATTTTTAAATTTTTAGGTTTTTGTCTAGTGGAAAGTAAAATATTAAATTATTGCTAACAGAACAAAGTTTTGTTTTGCACTTAATAATTTCAGTGATTCTGAACTGAAAATTGAAATAAAAAAAAGTTAATTTTGTGTTTTTCTTATGGAAATATAACTGAACTATATTTGTATGCTCATTTTAGGAATTGAGCTGAAACAAATGATTACGGAAGATGTTTTAAAGTAAAATTATTTTATTTAACTGCAAAATGCAAAAATATTTATGTTGTTTAAATTAAAAATTCAGTCTTTTAAATCAACCCAGAAATATACTTGAAAATTCTAAATTAGTTTTTTTTTATTATTTCTGGGTTGCAGCAGTAGGTTGCAACCTAGTATGAAAATCTGGAACTTTTATTAGGTTACAACCTAGTGCTGCAACCCAAGAATAATAAAAAAAACTAATCTAGAATTTTCATGTATATTTCTGGGTTGATTTAAAAGACTGAATTTTTTATTTAAACAACATAAATATTTTTGCATTTTCCAATTAAATAAAATAATTTTACTATCTTCCGGAATCATTTTTTTCAGCTAAATTCCTAAAATGAGTATACAAATATGGTTCAGTTATATTTCCATAAGAAAAACACAAAATAAATTTAATTTTATTTCAATTTTCAGTTGAGAATCACTGAGATTATTAAATGCAAAACAAAATTTTGTTCTGTTAGCAATAATTTAATATTTTACTTTCTGCTAGACAAAAGCA
The DNA here is from genome assembly GCF_049724085.1 of Artemia sp. Qi Xiang Cuo. NCBI lineage: Eukaryota > Metazoa > Arthropoda > Branchiopoda > Anostraca > Artemiidae > Artemia > Artemia sp. Qi Xiang Cuo. Next base: position 28,653,562 of record NC_142813.1, read on the forward strand.
TAAAAATTTTAAAACTAGTTTGATTTTCCTTTCGATTCAGTGAACTCGATACGTCATTTTATGTCCCATTAATTTCCTTTAAAAAGAGCTATTGAACAATTATCTATGATGTTCCAGTGCCAAGCTATTACGGAATATAAAATTTAAATATAATTTTACCACGAACGGTTTGATTGTTCTAAACATCAAATATTTTTGAAAAGACAGCATCTGTGGAAAAGAAAGAAGAAAAAAGAAAGGAAAAAAAGATATCATTTTGGCAAAATGCTGTAGTAGCTGCCACTTTTCTTGATTTTCAAGCCAAAATATTTTAGTTGCTGATCAAGTCACATAACAAAAAGTTACATACACAGGGGTCTCAGACATGACAGTTATAATAGTGCACTTTTTTTGTGATCTGACATTTTCTTAGGAGTAAAATGACAGAAAGTTTCCTGTTGATGGGTTTCAGACATGTCGGTTCTAATGGTGTACTTTGTGTTTTGGTCGGACTTTATTTTAGGAGCTCTGAGTTTTTACATTTCATAACATTTGACATGATCGTATCTAAAATAGGTTGCCAGCTACTGCTCCAATCCGGATTTATAGCAATATACAAAAGAAATGTTGTATCTTTAGTGAACAGCTTCCAAGGTATGGACTGGTTACTCTGGAAAGTTTACAGAAGCAAGGGAAAATATTATACATCACTGTGAATATACAATTGTATAACTGCCCTTTACTTAGTTTCAGCTTTATCCAATGATCAAGCCTTTATGTGCAACACCCTATAATTAAAATGTCTTTTATAAATATTTTACATGATAAATAGGGAGTTTCGTTTAAATACGAAACTCGTTTCGTTTAAATGATTTAAGGAGTTTCGTTTAAATGATTCTGTTTAAATACTAAAATTTAACTAATTATTGCACTAGATATAGAAATTTTCTTTAAAATGAGCCATTGAACAGCTCTCTACGATGTTCCACCACCAAGATATTTGTGGAAAAGAAAAAATAGTAAAAAGAAAAAAGATACCATTTAGGCAGAATGCTGTTGTAGCTACCACTTTTCTTGATTTTTGTTTTGATCCTACCTTTTTTTAGGAGCTATTGATTTTTATGTTTCTTAGCATTGGACGTGATCGTCTCTTTTGAGCCATTGAACAACTCTCTACGATGTTTCACCACCAAGATATTTGTGGAAAAGAAAAAATAGTAAAAAGGAAAAAAGATACCGTTTAAGCAGATTGCTGTTGTAGCTACCACTTTTCTTGATTTTTAAGCTAATATATTTCCCTTGCTCTTCAAGCCAAGGTACACAACGTTGCCTATACAGAGATTTCGGACAAGATGGTTCTAATGGTGTACTTTTTGTTTTTATCCTACCTTTTTTTAGGAGTTATTGAATTTTATATTTCTTAGCATTGGACGAGATCGTCTCTTTCGACCGACCATCTACACCAAACGAAAACATTAGACATTCACGGTGAATATATGGAGGCGTAACTTTCGTTCACTTAGTTTTAGCTTTATTTGATTATCGAGTCTGTATAACAACCAACGACAATGGAGTCATTGATTAATATTGTGAAAGAATAATTAAGTTCTCCGTAAGAAATTAATTATATTAAAATATAATTTAAATTGTGGAAAAAGAAGATAATAACAGATTATATTTTAATCTGTGGAAAAGAAGAAAAAAGACATAATACCGTTTAGGCAGAATACTGTAGTTGCTACCACTTTTCTTGATTTTCAAGCCAAGATAACTCCCTTGCTGTTCAATTCAAGGTAAAATCATTGATCAATCTTTAATATTAATTATAATCTTATTTTAGTTACTATGGGCTCGAAGTTTCTTTACTGTAATCCCACGAACTGTTTCGTGGTATGAAATGCAGCTTACTTATACTACCATTTAGGTTTCTTTTCTTTCTTTTCAAGATTAAATTAATTACTATCGTCTGCAATTAGTTCTTTACCGTACATTATTCTAATCAAGAATGAGAGAATTTACATCTTTGTCGTTCTTAAGTAGTAATTATGACGTCACGGCGTAATGATTTTATTGACGTCATGGCGCAATGATATAATTTCATGACGTCATCAGAAACAACAGTATAATTTCGTGTTTTTCTATTAACGTCATAGCTCTAATATAAAACTATGATGACATTCATTATTTATCTAGTAGGGTTTCAGACAAGGTAATTCTAATGATGTACTTTTGTTTTGATCTGACTCTATTTTTAGGAGTTTTGTTATATTTCTTAGCATTGGACTGATCATCTCTTACTAGGTTGCTAGCTACTGCTGCAACCCAAATTCACATTTATATTTATTTATGAGAGGCAGCCGGCCGAGTGGTCCAAGGCACTGGTGTTAGCCACCAGTCTCTTCGGAGACGTGGGTCCAAATCTTACCGCTGGTATGCGATTATGTTTGAAAGACTGCAGTGTGAAAAGACATCGAAAATGCAGTTTTTGGTGAAAAAATTTATTCTCTTTTAGAAATAGTTTATTTTAGTTAAGATAGATTTTTAACCCAATTAATTTCCTTTAAAATGAGCTATTGAACAACTATCTACGATGTTCCAGTGCCAAGCTATCTCTGGATACAAAAAAAGAAAAAAGAAAAAAATACCCCATTTGGGGAGAATAACGTGGTTAAAGTCAATTTTCTTGATTTTCAAGCCAATATATTTCCCTTGCTGTTCAAGCCAAGGGACAGAAAGTTTCTTATACAAGGGTGTCGGACAAGGCAGTTCTAATGGTGTACTTTTTGTTTTGATCTGACTCCTTTGTTAGGAACTATGGGTTTTCATATTTCTTAACATTGGACGTGATCGTCTCTTACTAGGTTGCTAGCTACCACTGCAACCCGGATTATTGTAAATGTTTTGCTCTCTCAATTATTACTTCTCGATACGCCTGGTTGGTTGAATACCTTTGCTTTTTTCTTTTCAAGATACTATCTCTGTTTTTTTTGTAGTACTGTTTTTCTAACTTGCGTGTAGCTTGCTTGATTGAAACCATTATGTAACCGTTAGTTGAATGTTTAAGTCATGTATCAAGTATCAAGACTCTAACAAAATTAAACTAATTTTTAAATTTTCTGGCATTTTTCTAGTCTAAATTAAAAGATTAAAACAATTGTTCAGACACCATAAATATTTTTGCAGTTTATAACTTTAGCTATTCTGAACTATAAACGAAAATAAAATAAAAATTATTTTTTTCAATTTTTACGTCACGTCGCTCATTAAGTCATATATGGTTATTAGTACACAATAGGTTTTATATATTACGTCATGTCACTTATTACGTCATATATGGTTATTATTAGATAATCGTTAAATATTCGTTCTTTAATATAAAAACTTCAAAAACGCATAAAAAAGTTGTTCATATTCATTTTTGTATATTTTTGTATATTCAATTTTGTTTTATTCATTTTATATTCGTTACTATGAATCTGAAAAACATTTTGGAGGAGGGGGGTTCAAACCCACTAAACCCTTTGGATACGTCCTTGAATCTTATTAATTTACTTTAAAATGATCCATTGAACAACTCTCTACGATGTTCCAGTGCTAAGCTGTATCTATGGAATATAAGGTTTAAAATACAACCTTACCACAAACTGTTTGATTGCTTCAAAATTCAACTGTCTTTGAAAAAACAGCAGTATGGAAAGACATCAAAAATTCAGTTTTTAGTGGAAAAGTTTATCCTGTTTTAAAATAATTTGTTTTAGTTACAAAAGGTTTTTAACCAAATTAATTTCCTTTAAAATGAGCGATTGAACAAAGTTCTATGATGTTCAAGTGCAAAGCTATCTCCTGAAACAAAAGAAAGAAAGAAAAAAAATATCCCGTTTGAGGAGAATAACGTGGTTTAAGTCAATTTTCATGATTTTCAAGCCAATATATTTTCCTTGTTATTGAAGCCAAAGGGCGGTAAGTTTTCTTTATAGGGGTTTCGGATAATGCGGTTCTAATGGTGTACTTTTTGTTTTGGTCTGACTCTTTGGGAGTTATGGGTTCTTGTATTTCTTAACATTGGACGTGATCGTCTTTTACTAGGTTGCTAGCTACCACTGAAAGTCGGATCATATACCGTTAAAATTCTTTCTTAAATGAACGTTTCTTGGAGTAGTGATTAAATCAAAACATGAGACTTTTAATCTGGCGATCTGAATTCAACATCCGGTGGGCAGTTCTTAAGAAATGTAGCTTACTTATGATATCATTTAGGTTTCCAGCTGTAATTCTTTCTTTTCAAAATTAAATTAGTTACTATGGCTATGACGTAGTTCTTTACCATGTCGTAACAATTTGTTTTAAAATAATAATTAAGGTTTTTAATTACAAAAGGTTTCTATATACAACAGTTTTCTTTAAAATAAACCATTACACAGCTCTTTATTATGACCACGAACTGTTTGATTTAATACTTAAGTTACTATGGGTTCAGTTCGTTCCTTATTGTAATTTTTATATTTCTTAACATTGGACGTGATCGTCTCTTACTTGGTTGCTCGCTACCGCTGCAACCCGGATCCCTTGCTGTTCTAGACAAGGGACAGAAAGTTTCCTATACAGGGGTTTCGGACAAGGCGGTTCTAATGGTGTACTTTTTGTTTTGATCTGACTCCTTTGTTAGGAACTATTGGTTTTTATATTTCTTAACATTGGACGTGATCGTCTCTTACTATGTTGCTAGCTACCGCTGCAACCCAGATAATTGTTTTGATCTGACTCCTTTTTTAGGAACTATGGGTTTTTACATTTCTTAATATTGAACGTGATCGTCTCTTACTAGGTTGCTAGCTACCGCTGCAACCCGGATGTTAGCTACCGCTGCAACCCGGATTTCTTAACATTGAATTGATCGTCTCTTACTAGGTTGCTAGCTACCGCTGCAACCCAGATTCCATGCTATATGATTACAAACAGGAAAAAGCCTACGGCTTTTTCTTCTTTGAAATAGTAAGAGACGAACCTCAAAAAATCAAGTAGCTCCAAACAATCAAGTAGTCCAAAGTCTGCAATGGTTTTTTATTGCAATGATCGTCCCTTAATGTAATTTTAATGGAAAATTTTAATATATTGGCCTTAAATATAACTGTACTAGCCTAGACTATAGTTAAGTGGCCTATAAATTTAGTAGAGGCTATTTCTTTATTATATAATGGCGTATAAAATTTAGTATAGGCAAGAGGTCATTCTTTATTATAAGAAAGTATCCCGTTTAGGCAGAATGTTGTAGTAGCTGCCACTTTTCTTGATTTTCAAGTCAATATATTTCCCTTGCTGTTCAAGCCAAGGGACAGAAAGTTTCCTATAATGGGGTTTCGGACAAGGCGGTTCTAATGGTGTACTTTTGAATATGATCTGACTCCTTTGTTAGGCACTATGGGCTTTTATATTTCTTAAGATTGGAATTGATTGTCTCTTATTTGGTTGCTAGCTATAGCTGCAACCTGGATATTGCTAGCTGCCACTGCAACCCGGATATCCGTTGAAACTTACATATTCCCCATTTATAATGAAATGTTTTTCCACTGATCGTCTTTTAATGTAACTACCACTGCAACCCGGATTGCTAGCTGCCGCTGTAACCCGGATCTTTATTATGACCACAAACTGTTTGATTTAATAATTCAGTTACTATGGGCTACAGTTCGTTCCTTATTGTAATTCCTTTCAAGGGGTTTTGGACAAGGCGGTTCTAATGGTGTACTTTTTGTTTTTATCTGACTCCTTTTTTAGGAACTATGGGTTTTTACATTTCTTAACATTGGACGTGATCGTCTCTTACTAGGTTGCTAGCTACCGCTGCAACCCGGATACCACTGCAACCCAGAAATTATAATCTTATTTTAGTTACTATGGGCTGGAAGTTTGTTCTTTACTGTAATTTCAGTTAGTAAAGCCTGAAGTTCATCCTTTATTATAAAAAAAATTACAAACAGGAAAATGCCTACGGCTTTTTCTTATTTGGAATATTAAGAGACGAGCCTCAAAGAATCAGGCAGCTAATTATGTTTATAATTTGTTCTTTAACATAAACTTCATTAATCGGATATTTTAATATATCCTATATGGTCTAGAGGTTGGGATAGCTGTCACCCAGCAGGCTTGAGTTCAATTTCCGTACGGGAAATTTTTACTTATGATGATTTCTTAAGGAACATAATTAAAATTTCTTAATGTAATAAAAATAATTTGTTTTAATTACAAAATGTTTTTAACCCAATTAATTTTCTTTAAAATGAGCCATTGAACAACTCTACGATGTTCCAGTGCCATGCTATCTGTTGAATTACTAACCTATACTATAATTAAGTGGCGTATAAAATTTAGTATAGGCAAGAGGTCGTTCTTTATTATAACTGCAGTCTTTTCAAAGATATTTGAATTTTGAACTAATCAAACAGTTCATGGTAATGAACTCTATAGTAAAAATTTAAATAGGCTAGAGGTCGATCTTTACCATACTATAATGCCTTATGTATGATATCCTAATGATCGTCTTTTTGTAATTCTTTATGGTTCCATATGGTCTAGTGGCTAGGATAGTTAACTTTCACTTAACAGGCTCGGGTTCGATTCCCGGTGTGGGAAAATTTTTAACTCTATAATCTTCGAACATTTGAACCTTTTATAATCTATAATGATGTATAATATAAATACTGTAATCTTAACTATAGTGAAGTTGCGTATGCAAGTTAGTATAGGGAAGAGTTCGATCTTTATTATAATAATAACAAAATTTAATTAGAGTTCGTTCTTTATTGTTATGTTAGCATTGGACGTGATCGTCTCTTATTGTGATATTCATGAATGAGACCATTTACAGTTTTGACGTTTCTTATATAGTAATTATGACGTCACTGCATCAAAAATACAGTTTTTATTGGAAAAATTTATTCTCTTTTAGAAATAATTTATTTTAGTTACAAAAGGTTTTTAACCCAATTAATTTCCTTTAAAATGAGCTATTGAACAACCCTCTACGATGTTCCAGTGCCAAGCTATCTCTGGAAAAGAAAGAAAAAAGAAAAAAATATCCCGTTTGGGGAGAATAACGTGGTAAAAGTCAATTTGCTTGATTTTCAAGCCAATATATTTCCCTTGCTGTTCAAGCCAAGGGACAGAAAGTTTCCTATACAGGGGTTTCGGACAAGGCGATTCTAATGGTGTACTTTTTGTTTTGATCTGACTCCTTTGTTAGGAACTATGGGTTTTTATATTTCTTAACATTGGACGTGATCGTCTCTTACTAGGTTGCTAGCTACCGCTGCAACCCGGATATTCATGAATGAGACCATTTACAGTTTTGACGTTTCTTATATAGTAATTATGACGTCACTGCATCAAAAATACAGTTTTTATTGGAAAAATTTATTCTCTTTCAGAAATAATTTATTTTAGTTACAAAAGGTTTTTAACCCAATTAATTTCCTTTAAAATGAGCTATTGAAAAACCCTCTACGATGTTCCAGTGCCAAGCTATCTCTGGAAAAGAAAGAAAAAAGAAAAAAATATCCCGTTTGGGGAGAATAACGTGGTAAAAGTCAATTTGCTTGATTTTCAAGCCAATATATTTCCCTTGCTGTTCAAGCCAAGGGACAGAAAGTTTCCTATACAGGGGTTTCGGACAAGGCGATTCTAATGGTGTACTTTTTGTTTTGATCTGACTCCTTTGTTAGGAACTATGGGTTTTTATATTTCTTAACATTGGACGTGATCGTCTCTTACTAGGTTGCTAGCTACCGCTGCAACCCGGATTTCTAGCCGACTTTTCAACAGCATCCGCTCTTTCAAAGAGAACTTTAATCTGTAATTTTCAATACTTTTTGTGATCCCGATAAAACATGCGTAAAATGTTTCTCAATTTACAAAGATCAGCCTGCATTTTTGCCATCTTCTTGTATTTCTGAATGTAATTTTTCCTTTGTCCTTATGCGTTCTTCGGTACAACCTCGCAGAGAATTTAATTTTTTCATTATAGATTTTGTCACCCCAGTAACGCTCCTTGATCTTTTGTTTGGCTGTCTCAATTTTTGCATGTCTATAATCTTCATCATTGTGATAACACATCTTGCTGTTTTGTTTTGCTATCTCAATTATTACTTCTATATACGCATGGTCGGTTGAATACCTTTGTTTTGCTCTCTCAATTATTACCTCTCGATATGCCTGGTCGGTTCAATACCTTTGTTTTGCTCTTTCAATTTTTACTTCTCGATGCGCCTGGTCGGTTGAATAACTTTGTTTTGCTCTGTCAATTATTACTTCTCGATACGCCTGGTCGGTTGAATACCTTTGTTTTGCTCTCTCAATTTTTACTTCTCGATGCGCCTGGTCGGTTGAATACCTTTGCTTTTCTCTTTTCAAGATACTATCTCTGTTGTTTGTGTAGTACTGTTTTTTCAATTTGCGTGCAGCTTGCTTGACTGAAACCATTATGTAATTATGAATGTGAACATTTACAGTTCTGACGCTTCCTATATAGTAATTATGACGTCACAGCGTAATGATTTTATTGACGTCAAGGCGCAATGATATTATTTCATGACGTCATCAGAAACAACAATATAATTTCGTGTTTTTCTATTCACTTCATAGCTCTAATATAAAGCTACGACATTCATTATTTATCTAGTAGGGTTTCAAACAAAGTAGTTCTAATGATGTACTTTTGTTTTGATCTTACTCTATTTTTAGGATATTTGTTATATTTCTTAGCATTGGACTGATCGTCTCTTACTAGACTAACAACATCCAAAGACTATGACGTCATTGATTAATATTGTATATAAAAAATTAAGTTTTTCGTAAAAAAAAATTAATTAAAAAAAAAAATTAAGTACACATAGCGCTAGACCTAGAGATTTCCTTTAAAATGAGCCATTGAACAACTCTCTACGATGTTCCAGTGCCAAGCTCTCTGTGGAAAGGAAAGAAAAAAATATCCCGTTTGGGGAGAATAACGTGGTAAAAGTCAATTTTCTTGATTTTCAAGCCAATATATTTTCTTTCTTATTCAAGCCATAGGGCGGTAAGTTTCCTTTATAGAGGATTCGGACAAGGCGGTTCTAATGGTGTACTTTTTGTTTTGATCTGACTCTTTTTTTAGGAGTTGGGGGGTTTTATATTTCTTAACATTGGAGGTGATCGTCTCTTACTAGGTTGCTAGCTACCGCTGCAACCCGGATTGCTAGCTACCGCTGCAACCCGGATTATGAGAGGCATCCTGGCTGAGTGGTCCAAGGCACTGGTGTTAGCCACCAGTCTCTTCGGAGGCGTGGGTTCAAATCTTACCGCTGGTATACGATTATGTTTGAAAGACTGCAGTGGGAAAAGACATCGAAAATGCAGTTTTTGGTGGAAAAATTTATTCCCTTTTAGAAATAATTTATTTTAGTTACAAAAGGTTATTAACCTTATTAATTTCCTTTAAAATGAGCTATTGAACAACCCTCTACGATGTTCCAGTGCCAAGCTATCTGTGGAAAAGAAAAAAAGAAAAAAAGAAAAAAATATCTCGTTTAGGCAAAATGTTGTAGTAGCTGCCACTTTTCTTGATTTTCAAGCCAATATATTTCCCTTGCTGTTCAAGCCAAGGGACAGAAAGTTTCCTATACAGGGGTTTCGGACAAGGCGGTTCTAACGGTGTACTTTTTGTTTTGATCTGACTCCTCTGTTAGGAACTAAGGGTTTTTATATTTCTTAACATTGGACGTGATCGTCTCTGTCTAGGTTGCTAGCTACCGCTGCAACCCGGAAAAGAAAAAAATATCCCGTTTGTGGAGAATATCGTGGTAAAAGTCAATTTTCTTGATTTTCAAGCCAATATATTTTCTTTGTTATTCAAGCCAAAGGGCGGTAAATTTCCTTAATAGGGGTTTCCGGACAAGGTGGTTCTAATGGTATACTTTTTGTTTTGATCTGACTCTTTTTTTAGGAGTTAGGGGTTTTATATTTCTTTACATTGGAGGTGATCGTCTCTTACTAGGTTGCTAGCTACCGCTGCAACTCGGATAACTGTACTAGCCTATACTATAGTTAAGTGGCCTATAAAATTTAGTATAGAAAAGAGGTCGTTCTTTATTATAATTTAAAATAGTAAGAGACGAACCTCAAACAACCAAGTAGCTAAATAAGTCCAATGTATGCTATGGTTTGCTATTCCAATGATCGTCTTTTAACGTAACTAGCTACCGCTGCAACCTGGATTAGGTTTCTGCTATATCCGATGAAACTTGTATATCCTTTATGTAATCCATTTAATATAAGTTAGAGTTCCTTTTTTCTATTATAATACGGTGGAACCCGGATCTTCATTGCTACGGGCTAGAGATCGGTGTTTAATGTACAAGAGGTCGTTCTTTATTATAATACTAGCTACCGCCGCAACCCGGATTCCTATCTCTGTTTTTTTTTGTAGTACTGATGTTTTAACTTGCGTGTAGCTTGCTTTGATCTAACCATTATGTATTCATGAATGAGACCATTTACAGTTTTAACGTTTCTTATATAGTAATTATGACGTCACTGCATCAAAAATGCAGTTTTTGGTGGAAAAATTTATTCTCTTTTACAAATAATTTATTTTAGTTACTATATATTTTTAACCCAAATAATTTTCTTTAAAATGAGCTATTGAACAACTCTCTACGATGTTCCAGTGCCAAGCTATCTCTGGAAAAGAAGAAAAGAGAAAAAAATATCCCGTTTGAGGAGAATAACGTGGTTAAAGTCAATTTTCTTGATTTTAAAGCCAATATATTTCCCTTGCTGTTTCAAGCCAAGGGACAGAAAGTTTCCTATACAGGGGTTTCCGACAAGGCGGTTCTAATGGTGTACTTTTTGTTTTGATCTGACTCCTTTTTTAGGAACTATGGGTTTTTATATGTCTTAACATTGGACGTGATCGTCTCTTACTAGGTTGCTAGCTACCGCTGCAACCCGGATTATTGGTTAGACACCATAAATATTTTTGCAGTTTACATAATAAGTTGAGCGATTCTGGACTGAAAACTAAAATAATTGCAATTATAAGACAATAATATAGAGATACGTACTTTACGGGTTACAAACCAAAAAAAGTTTAGTTCCAGGATACAATAATAACTTTGAACTGAGATAAAAAAAATTTTGGTTCCAGGAGACAAAAAGTAAAACTAATTATAAAATTTTCATGTATTTTTGTTGTTTAAATTAAGAACTTACTATTACTGATTGGGTATCATAAATATTTTTGCAGTTTACATAATAATTTTAGCGGTTAAGCCAAAAAAGAAAATTTTGTTTCCAGGAGTTTCGGTTACTATTGAGACAAGTAGCTATTATTACTAAAGATTTTATTACCATGAACTGTTTGATTGCTTCAAAATTCAAATATCTTTGAAAAGACTGCAGTAAGAAAATACATCAAAAATGCAATTTTTTTGACAAAATTGATTCTACTTTAAAAAGTATTTTATTTTTAATTACAAAAGTGACTAGATGTTGCAATTGCCTTGAAAATGAGCTATTATACAGCTCTCTATGATTTTCCAGTGCCCAGCTAGCTGAGCAGAAAAAAAAAGCTGAAAGAAAAAAATATCCCGTTTGTGGAGAATAACTTGGTAAAAGTAAATTTTCTTGATTTTCAAGCCAATATATTTTCTTTGTTATTCAAGCCAAAGGGCGGTAAGTTTCCTTTATAGAGGATTCGGACAAGGCGGTTCTAATGGTGTACTTTTTGTTTTGATCTGACTCTTTTTTTAGGAGTTGGGGGGTTTTATATTTCTTGACATTGGAGGTGATCGTCTCTTACTAGGTTGCTAGCTACCGCTGCAACCCGGAAAATCTTACTGCTGGTATACGATTATGATTTATGTACAAAAATCAAATATTTTTGAAAAGACTGCAGTATGAAAAGACATCAAAAATGCAGTTTAGCGGAAAAATTTATTCTTTCATAGAAATAATTTATTTTAGTTACAAAAGATTTTTAACCGAATTAATTTCCTTTAAAATGAGCCATTGAACAACTTTCTACGATGTTCCAGTGCCAAGCTATCTGTGGAAAAGAAAAAAAAGAAAGAAAAAAATATGCCGTTTGTGGAGAATTACGTGGTTAAAGTCAATTTTCTTCATTTTCAAGCCAATATATTTCCCTTGCTGTTCAAGCCAAATGACAGAAAGTTTCCTATTCAGGGTTTCGGACAAGGCGGTTCTAATGGTGTACTTTTTGTTTTGATCTGACTCTTTTTTTTGGGAGCTATGTCATTTCAAAATTATTTAGACACTTTATACATTCTGGCATACAGTCGATATGAAGGTTATTTAATACTCATCGGACATTTTCCTGACTTTTCAGCATTTTCCCAGCACAGTAATCACAGACAGAGAATGAATCTATGACATCCTCTTTCCAACCTGTACAAGTAGCTAACTAAGTCCAATGTATGGAATGGTTTGTTGTTTCAGTGATCGTCTTTTAATGTAATGTTTAAATTAAAAAATTACTATTACTGATTAGGCATCATAAATATTTTTGCAGTTTACATAATAATTTTAGCGATTAAGCCAATAAAGAAAATTTTGGTTCCAGGAGTTTCGGTTACTATTGAGACAAGTAGCTATTATTACTATAGAGTTCATTACCATGGACTGTTTTATTGCTTCAAAATTCAAATATCTTTGAAAAGACTGCAGTATGAAAATACATCAAAAATAAATTTTTTTTGACAAAATTGATTCTACTTTAAAAAGTATTTTATTTTTAAATACAAAAGTGACTAGATGTTGCAATTTCCTTTAAAATGAGCTATTATACAGCCCTCTATGATTTTCCAGTGCCCAGCTAGCTGAGCAGGAAAAAAAAGCGGAAAGAAAAAAATATCCTGTTTGTGGAGAATAACGTGGTAAAAGTCAATTTTCTTGATTTTCAAGCCAATATATTTTCTTTGTTATTCAAGCCAAAGGGCGGTAAGTTTCCTTTATAGAGGATTCGGACAAGGTAGTTCTAATGGTGTACTTTTTGTTTTGATCTGACTCTTTTTTTAGGAGTTGGGGGTTTTATATTTCTTAACATTGGAGGTGATCGTCTCTTACTAGGTTGCTAGCTACCGCTGCAACCCGGATTAGGAACTATGGGTTTTTATATTTCTTAACATTGGACGTGATCGTCTCTTACTAGGTTGCTAGCTACCACTGCAACCCGGATTATAATTGGTATGGTGAAATAATAATATACATATGGCTCTTAAATCATACTTCTTTTTGGTTCCATATGGTCTAGTGGCTAGGATAGTTAACTTCCACTTAACAGGCTCGGGTTCGATTCCCGGTGTGGGAAAATTTTTAACTCTATAATCTTCGAACTTTTGAACCTTTTATAATTTATAATGATGTATAATATAAATACTGTAATCTTAAGTATAGTAAAGTTGCGTATGCAAGTTAGTATAGGGAAGAGTTCGTTCTTTATTATAATTAATGGAAAATTTTAATATATTGGCCTTAAATATAACTGTGCTAGCCTACACTATTGTTAAGTGGCCTATAAAATTTAGTAGATGCAGGAGGTCGTTCTTTATTATAAATTAGCCACCAGTCTCTTCAGAGGCGTGGGTTCAATTCTTACCGCTGGTATACGATTATATTTGAAAGACTGCAGTGTGAAAAGACATCAAAATGCAGTTTTTGGTGGACAAAATTGATTCTACTTTTAGAAATAATTTATTTTAGTTACTATAGATTTTTAACCCAATTGCAATTTCCTTTAAAATGAGCTATTGAACAACCCTCTACGATGTTCCAGTGCCAAGCTATCTCTGGATACAAAAAAAGAAAAAAAGAAAAAAGAAAAAAATATCCCGTTTAGGCAGAATGTTGTAGTAGCTGCCACTTTTCTTGATTTTCAAGCCAATATATTTCCCTTGCTGTTCAAGCCAAGGGACAGAAAATTTACTATGCAGGGGTTTTTAGGAACTATGGGTTTTTATATTTCTTAACATTGGACGTGATCGTCTCTTACTAGGTTGCTAGCTACCGCTGCAACCCGGATTAGCCTGCTCAATTCTTGCTTCTCTGTAATGTTCATCATTACCATACCGTTCCTTGATCTTTTGTTTGGCTGTCTCAATTTTTGCATGTCTATAATCTTCATCATTGTGATAACACATCTTGCTGTTTTCTTTTGCTCTCTCAATTATTACTTCTCGATACGCCTGGTCGGTTGAATACCTTTGTTTTGCTCTCTCAATTATTACTTCTCGATACACCTGGTCGGTTGAATACCTTTGCTTTTTTCTTTTCAAGTTACTATCTCTGTTGTTTGTGTAGTACTCTTTCTTCAACTTGCGTATAGCCTGCTTTGATCTAACCATTATTCTAATCAAGAATGAAAGAATTTTCAGTTTTGACTTTCCTTATATACTAATTATGACGTCACTCTATTCACGTCATAGCTCTAATATAAAACTTTGATGACGTTCATTATTTATCTAGTAGGGTTTCAGACAAGGTATTTCTAATGATGTGCTTTTGTTTTGATCTGACTCTATTTTTAGGAGTTTTGGGTTTTTATATTTCTTAGCATTGGACTGATCGTCTATTACTAGGTTGCTAGCTACTGCTGCAACCCAAATTCACATATATATTTATTTATGAGAGGCAGCCTGGCCGAGTGGTCCAAGGCACTGGTGTTAGCCACCAGTCTCTTCAGAGGCGTGGGTTCAATTCTTACCGCTGGTATACGATTATGTTTGAAAGACTGCAGTGTGAAAAGACATCAAAATGCAGTTTTTGGTGGAAAAATTTATTCTCTTTTAGAAATAATTTATTTTAGTTACTATAGATTTTTAACCCAATTAATTTACTTTAAAATGAGCTATTGAACAACCCTCTACGATGTTCCAGTGCCAAGCTATCTCTGGATACAAAAAAAGAAAAAAAAAAGAAAAAAAGAGAAAAATATCCCGTTTAGGCAGAATGTTGTAGTAGCTGCCACTTTTCTTGATTTTCAAGCCAATATATTTCCCTTGCTGTTCAAGCCAAGGGACAGAAATTTTACTATGCAGGGGTTTCGGACAAGGCGGTTCTAATGGTGTACTTTTTGTTTTGATCTGACTCTTTTTTTTAAGAACTATGGGTTTTTATATTTCTTAACATTGGACGTGATCGTCTCTTACTAGGTTGCTAGCTACCGCTGCAACCCGGATCTAATCAAGAATGAGAGATATTATATCTTTGTCGTTCTTAAGTAGTAATTATGACGTCACGGCGTAATGATTTTATTGACGTCATGGCGCAATGATATTATTTCATGGCGTCATCAGAAACAACAATATAATTTCGTGTTTTTCTATTCACGTCATAGCTCTAATATAAAACTATGATGACATTCATTATTTATCTAGTAGGGTTTCAGAAAAGGTAATTCTAATGATGTACTTTTGTTTTGATCTGACTCTATTTTTAGGAGTTTTGTTATATTTCTTAGCATTGGACTGATCGTCTCTTACTAGGTTGCTAGCTACTGCTGCAACCCAAATTCCCATATATATTTATTTATGAGAGGCTGCCTGGCCGAGTGGTCCAAGGCACTGGTGTTAGCCACCAGTCTCTTCGGAGGCGTGGGTTCAAATCTTACCGCTGGTATGCGATTATGTTTGAAAGACTGCAGTGTGAAAAGACATCGAAAATGCAGTTTTTGGTAGAAAAATTTATTCTCTTTTAGAAATAATTTATTTTAGTTACTATAGGTGTTTAACCCAATTAATTTCCTTTAAAATGAGCTATTGAACAACTATCTACGATGTTCCAGTGCCAAGCTATCTCTGGATACAAAAAAAGAAAAAAGAAAAAATATCCTGTTTGGGGAGAATAACGTGGTTAAAGTCAATTTTCTTGATTTTCAAGCCAATATATTTCCCTTGCTGTTCAAGCCAAGGGACAGAAAGTTTCCTATACAGGGGTTTCGGACAAGGCGGTTCTAATGGTGTACTTTTTGTTTTGATCTGACTCCTTTGTTAGGAACTATGGGTTTTTATATTTCTTAACATTGGACGTGATCGTGTCTTACTAGGTTGCTAGCTACCGCTGCAACCCGGATCATAGCATTGGACTGATCGTCTCTTACTAGGTTGCTAGCTACTGCTGCAACCCAGATTCACATATATATATATATTATTTATGAGAGGCAGCCTGGCCGAGTGGTCCAAGGCACTGGTGTTAGCCACCAGTCTCTTCGGAGGCATGGGTTCAAATCTTACCGCTGGTATTATGTTTGAAATACTGCAGTGTGAAAAGACATCAAAAATGCAGTTTTTGGTGGAAAAATTTATTCTCTTTTAGAAATAATTTATTTTAGTTACAAAAGATTTTTAACCCAATTAATTTCCTTTAAAATGAGCCATTGAACAACTCTCTACGATGTTCCAGTGCCAAGATATCTCTGGATACAAAGAAAAAAGAAAAAAGAAAAAAAAATATCCCGTTTAGGGAGAATGTTGTACCCGGATAATTATTAGTACACAATAGGTTTTAGATATTACGTCATGTCACTTATTACGTCATATATGGTTATTAGTAGATAATCGGTAAAATATTCGTTCTTTATTATAAAATCTTAACTATAGTGAAGTTGCCTATGCAAGTTAGTATAGGGAAGAGTTCGATCTTTATTATAATTTTCGTTAAACTGACAACATTTCTTTTGGATATTGCTATGAAGCTTTGCCAAAGCATTTCTAGCCGACTTTTCAACAGCATCCGCTCTTCCAAAGAGAATTTTAATCTGTAATTTTGAATACTTTTCGTGATCCCGATAAAACATGCGTAAAATGTTTCTCAATTTACAAAGATCAGCCTGCATTTTCGCCATCTTCTTGTATTTCTGAATGTAATTTTTCCCTTTGTCCTTATGCGTTCTTCGGTACAACCTTGCAGAGAATTTAATTTTTTCATTATAGCTTTTGTCACCCCAGTATCTACTCATTATTCTGGTAGCAGCTTTTTTCTTATGTTTGTTTCGGTAATCTATATCGTTATCATACCGTTCCTTGCTCTTTTGTTTGGCTGTCTCAATTTTCCCTTCTCGATACCCCTGATCTGTAAGATACCTCTGTTTTGCTCTGTCATATTTCATTTTCTTAAATCCTGGATCACAAGACATCTTAGTAGCAATCCTTACGCGTGCTCGAGCTTTATTGCGTTCGGTGGCATTTTTATCTCTTTTAAATAAACTTTTCTGATATTTCAGGATTTTAGCTTTTTTTTTTGTAGTAAAGTTTTTTATTAGTAGAAATTTGGATTGCTCTATTTTGATATTGTTTTTGGTTATTCTTTCTTTTTTTCCACTCGCGTGAGACCATATTTTTTAAAGGTTTAAAATTATTAAGTACACAAAATCCCGTGTCGAGTATCTAAAACCTAGCATAAAACAAAACTAATTTTAAAATTTTCAGTTATTTATCTTGTTTGAATTACAAAATTATTATTATTGTTTAGACACCATAGATATTTTTGCAGTTTACATAATAAGTTTAGCGATTCTGGACTGAAAACTAAAATAATTGCAATTATGAGACAATAATATGGAGATATGTACTTTACGGGTTACAAACCAAAAAAGTTTGGTTCCAGGATACAATAATAAATTTGAACTGAGTTGAAAAAAAATTTTCTTCCAGGAGACAAAAAGCAAAACTAATTTTAGAATTTTCATGTATTTTTGTTGTTTAAATTAAAAAATTACTATTACTGATTAGGCATCATAAATATTTTTGCAGTTTACATAATAATTTTAGCGATTAAGCCAAAAAAGAAAATTTTGGTTCCAGGAGTTTCGGTTACTATTAAGACAAGTAGCTATTATTACTATAGAGTTCATTACCATGAACTGTTTTATTGCTTCAAAATTCAAATATCTTTGAAAAGACTGCAGTATGAAAATACATCAAAAATGCAATTTTTTTGACAAAATTGATTCTACTTTAAAAAGTATTTTATTTTTAATTACAAAAGTGACTAGATGTTGCAATTGCCTTTAAAATGAGCTATTATACAACTCTCTATGATTTTCCAGTGCCCAGCTAGCTGAGCAGGAAAAAAAGCGGAAAGAAAAAATATCCCGTTTGTGGAGAATAACGTGGTAAAAGTCTATTTTCTTGATTTTCAAGCCAATATATTTTCTTTGTTATTCAAGCCAAAGGGCGGTAAGTTTCCTTTATAGAGGATTCGGACAAGGCGGTTCTAATGGTGTACTTTTTGTTTTGATCTGACTCTTTTTTTAGGAGTTGGGGGGTTTTATATTTCTTAACATTGGAGGTGATCGTCTCTTACTAGGTTGCTAGCTACTGCTGCAACCCAAATTCACATATATATTTATTTATGAGAGGCAGCCTGGCCGAGTGGTCCAAGGCACTGGTGTTAGCCACCAGTCTCTTTTGAGGCGTGGGTTCAAATCTTACCGCTGGTATGCGATTATGTTTGAAAGACTGCAGTGTGAAAAGACATCGAAAATGCAGTTTTTGGTAGAAAAATTTATTCTCTTTTAGAAATAATTTATTTTAGTTACTATAAGTGTTTAACCCAATTAATTTCCTTTAAAATAAGCTATTGAAAAACTATCTACGATGTTCCAGTGCCAAGCTATCTCTGGATACAAAAAAAGAAAAAAGAAAAATATCCTGTTTGGGGAGAATAACGTGGTTAAAGTCAATTTTCTTGATTTTCAAGCCAATATATTTCCCTTGCTGTTCAAGCCAAGGGACAGAAAGTTTCCTATACAGGGGTTTCGGACAAGGCGGTTCTAATGGTGTACTTTTTGTTTTGATCTGACTCCTTTGTTAGGAACTATGGGTTTTTATATTTCTTAACATTGGACGTGATCGTCTCTTACTAGGTTGCTAGCTACCGCTGCAACCCGGATCATAGCATTGGACTGATCGTCTCTTACTAGGTTGCTAGCTACTGCTGCAACCCAGATTCACATATATATATATATATATATTATTTATGAGAGGCAGCCTGGCCGAGTGGTCCAAGGCACTGGTGTTAGCCACCAGTCTCTTCGGAGGCATGGGTTCAAATCTTACCGCTGGTATTATGTTTGAAATACTGCAGTGTGAAAAGACATCAAAAATGCAGTTTTTGGTGGAAAAATTTATTCTCTTTTAGATATAATTTATTTTAGTTACAAAAGATTTTCACCCAATTAATGTCCTTTAAAATGAGCCATTGAACAACTCTCTACGATGTTCCAGTGCCAAGATATCTCTGGATACAAAGAAAAAAGAAAAAAAGAAAAAAAAAATATCCCGTTTAGGGAGAATGTTGTACCCGGATAATTATTAGTACACAATAGGTTTTAGATATTACGTCATGTCACTTATTACGTCATATATGGTTATTAGTAGATAATCGGTAAAATATTCGTTCTTTATTATAAAATCTTAACTATAGTGAAGTTGCCTATGCAAGTTAGTATAGGGAAGAGTTCGATCTTTATTATAATTTTCGTTAAACTGACAACATTTCTTTTGGATATTGCTATGAAGCTTTGCCAAAGCATTTCTAGCCGACTTTTCAACAGTATCCGCTCTTCCAAAGAGAATTTTAATCTGTAATTTTGAATACTTTTCGTGATCCCGATAAAACATGCGTAAAATGTTTCTCAATTTACAAAGATCAGCCTGCATTTTTGCCATCTTCTTGTATTTCTGAATGTAATTTTTCCCTTTGTCCTTATGCGTTCTTCGGTACAACCTCGCAGAGAATTTAATTTTTTCATTATAGCTTTTGTCACCCCAGTATCTACCCATTATTCTGGTAGCAACTTTTTTCTTATGTTTGTTTCGGTAATCTATATCGTTATCATACCGTTCCTTGCTCTTTTGTTTGGCTGTCTCAATTTTCCCTTCTCGATACCCCTGATCCGTAAGATACCTCTGTTTTGCTCTGTCATATTTCATTTTCTTAAAACCTGGATCACAAGACATCTTAGTAGCAATCCTTACGCGTGCTCGAGCCTTATTGCGTTCGGTGGCATTTTTATCTCTTTTAAATAAACTTTTCTGATATTTCAGGATGTTAGCTTTTTTTTTTGTAGTAAAGTTTTTTATTAGTAGAAATTTGGATTGCTCTATTTTGATATTGTTTTTGGTTATTCTTTCTTTTTTTCCACTCGCGTGAGACCATATTTTTTCAAGATTTAAAATTATTAAGCACACAAAATCCCGTGTCGAGTATCTAAAACTTAGCATAAAAAAAAACTAATTTTAAAATTTTCAGGTATTTATCTTGTTTGAATTACTAAATTATTATTATTGTTTAGACACCATAGATATTTTTGCAGTTTACATAATAAGTTTAGCGATTCTGGACTGAAAACTAAAATAATTGCAATTATGAGACAATAATATGGAGATATGTACTTTACGGGTTACAAACCAAAAAAGTTTGGTTCCAGGATACAATAATAAATTTGAACTGAGTTGAAAAAAATTTTCTTCCAGGAGACAAAAAGCAAAACTAATTTTAGAATTTTCATGTATTTTTGTTGTTTAAATTAAAAAATTACTATTACTGATTAGGCATCATAAATATTTTTGCAGTTTACATAATAATTTTAGCGATTAAGCCAAAAAAGAAAATTTTGGTTCCAGGAGTTTCGGTTACTATTAAGACAAGTAGCTATTATTACTATAGAGTTCATTACCATGAACTGTTTTATTGCTTCAAAATTCAATTATCTTTGAAAAGACTGCAGCATGAAAATACATCAAAAATGCAATTTTTTTGACAAAATTGATTCTACTTTAAAAAGTATTTTATTTTTAATTACAAAAGTGACTAGATGTTGCAATTGCCTTTAAAATGAGCTATTATACAACTCTCTATGATTTTCCAGTGCCCAGCTAGCTGAGCAGGAAAAAAAGCGGAAAGAAAAAAATATCTCGTTTGTGGAGAATAACGTGGTAAAAGTCTATTTTCTTGATTTTCAAGCCAATATATTTTCTTTGTTATTCAAGCCAAAGGGCGGTAAGTTTCCTTTATAGAGGATTCGGACAAGGCGGTTCTAATGGTGTACTTTTTGTTTTGATCTGACTCTTTTTTTAGGAGTTGGGGGGTTTTATATTTCTTAACATTGGAGGTGATCGTCTCTTACTAGGTTGCTAGCTACCGCTGCAACCCGGATTTTTAGGACTATATGGGTTTTTATATTTCTTAACATTGGACGTGATCGTCTCTTACTAGGTTTCTAGCTACTGCTGCAACCCGGATACTGTGAATCAGTTACCACTTGGGTTTTCTTTTATGCTATATCATTACAAACAGGAAAAAGCCTACGGCTTTTTCTTCTTTGAAATAGTAAGAGACGAACCTCAAGTAACTACCCCTGGAGCCACCATTTATCAGTTACTATGGATGAGAGATCGTTCTTTGCTGTAAACCCGGATAATTGACAAACACCATTTATGATGAGCTACATTCTTCCTTTATGTAACTACACCTGGAAGCACCATATATCAGTTAGTATGGGAGAGAGATCGTTCTTTACTGTAACCAGTGTCAAGCTATCTGTGGAAAATAAAGAAGGAAAAAAATATGCCGTTTAGGCAGAATGTTGTAGTAGCCGCCACTTTTCTTGATTTTCAAGCCAATATATTTCCCTTGCTGTTCAAGCCAAGCGCTAGCGCGCTGCCTATGATTACAAACAGGAAAAAGCCTACGGCTTTTTCTTTTTTGAAATAGTAAGAGACGAACATCAAGCAATCAAGCAGCTAACTAAGTCCAATTTATGCAGCGGTATGTTATTCCAATGATCGTCTTTTAATGTAAACTCCTTTGTTAGGAACTATGGGTTTTTATATTTCTTAACATTGGACGTGATCGTCTCTTACTAGGTTGCTAGCTACCGCTGCAACCCAGATTAGACGTAATCCTCTCTTGCTATGTTGCTAGCTACCGCTGTGACATGGATCTTAAGTGATAATATCTTAATATTTCAATTACTATGGGCTAGAGTTTTTTCTTTACTATAATCACCCAGTTGGCTTGAGTTCAATTTCCGCATGGGAAATTTTTACTTATGATGATTTCTTAAGGAATATAATTAGAATTTCTTAATGTAATAAAAATAATTTGCTTTAATTACAAAAGGTTTTTAACCCCATTAATGTCCTTTAAAATGAGCCATTGAACAACTCTCTACGATGTTCCAGTGCAAAGCTTTCTTTTGAATTACTAACCTATACTATAATTAAGTGGCGTATAAAATTTAGTATAGGCAAGAAGTCGTTTTTTACTCTCTCAATTTTTACTTCTCGATACGCCTGGTCGGTTGAATACCTTTGCTTTTCTCTTTTCAAGATACTATCTCTGTTGTTTGTGTAGTACTGTTTTTTCAAATTGCATATAGCTTGCTTCGATCTAACCATTATTCTAATCAAGAATGAGAGAATTTACATCTTTGTCTTTCTTAAGTAGTAATTATGACGTCACGGCGTAATAATTTTATTGACGTCATGGCGCAATGATATTATTTCATGACGTCATCAGAAACAACAATATAATTTCGTGTTTTTCTATTCACGTCATAGCTCTAATATAAAGCTATGACGACATTCATTATTTATCTAGTAGGGTTTCAGACAAGGTAGTTCTAATGATGTACTTTTGTTTTGATCTTACTCTATTTTTAGGAGTTTTGGGTTTTTATATTTCTTAGCATGGGACTGATCGTCTCTTACTAGGTTGCTAGCTACTGCTGCAACCCAAATTATAAGAGGCAGCCTGGCCGAGTGGTTCAAGACACTGGTGTTAGCCACCAGTCTCTTCGAAGGCGTGGGTTCAAATCTTACCGCTGGTATACGATTATGTTTGAAAGACTGCAGTGTGAAAAGACATCAAAAATGCAGTTTTTGGTGGAAAAACTTATTCTCTTTTAGAAATAATTTATTTTAGTTACTATACATTTTTAACCCAATTAATTTCCTTTAAAATGAGCTATTGAACAACCCTCTACGATGTTCCAGTGCCAAGCTATCTGTGGAAAAGAAAAAAGAATAAAGAAAAAAATATCCCGTTTGTGGAGAATAACGTGATAAAAGTCTATTTTCTTGATTTTCAAGCCAATATATTTTCTTTGTTATTCAAGCCAAAGGGCGGTAAGTTTCCTTTATAGAGGATTCGGACAAGGCGGTTCTAATGGTGTACTTTTTGTTTTGATCTGACTCTTTTTTTAGGAGTTGGGGGGTTTTATATTTCTTAACATTGGAGGTGATCGTCTCTTACTAGGTTGCTAGCTACCGCTGCAACCCGGATTATTTTTGTTAATTACAAAAAAATTTCTATATACAGCAGTTTCCTTTAAAATAAGCCATTACAAGCTCTTTATTATGACCACGAACTGTTTGATTTGATACTTCAGTTAAAATGAGCTATTATACAGCTCTCTGTGATTTTCCAGTGCCCAGCTGGCTGAGGAGGAAAATCAAGCGGAAAGAAAAAAATATCCTGTTTGTGGAGAATAACGTGGTAAAAGTCAATTTTCTTGATTTTCAAGCCAATATATTTTCTTTGTTATTCAAGCCAAAGGGCGGTAAGTTTCCTTTATAGAGGTTTCGGACAAGGCGGTTCTATCTAGTAAGAACCGCCTAAACAGGAACAAAAAGGTAAAAGGTATAAAGGTATAAAGGTATATTTGTTCTATAAAGGAACAAAGGGCGGTAAGTTTCCTTTACAGAGGTTTCGGACAAGGCGGTTCTAATGGTGTGCTTTTTGTTTTGATCTGACTCTTTTTTTAGGAGTTGGGGGGTTTTATATTTCTTAACATTGGAGGTGATCGTCTCTTACTAGGTTGCTAGCTACCGCTGCAACCCGGAAACTACCGCTGCAACCCGGAAATGTTTTCTATTCACGTCATAGCTCTAATTTAAAACTATGATGTCATTCATTATTTATCTAGTAAGGTTTCAGACAAGGTAGCTCTAATAATGTACTTTTGTTTTGATCTTACTCTATTTTTAGGAGTTTTGGGTTTTTATATTTCTTAGCATTGGACTGATCGTCTCTTGCTAGGTGGCTAGCTACTGCTGCAGCCCAGATTCAAATATATATTATTTATGAGAGGCAGCCTGGCCGAGTGGTCCAAGGCACTGGTGTTAGCCACCAGGCTCTTAGGAGGCGTGGGTTCAAATCTTACCGCTGGTATACGATTATGTTTGAAAAACTGCAGTGTGAAAAGACATCAAAAATGCAGTTTTTGGTGGAAAAATTTATTCTCTTTTAGAAATAATTTATTTTAGTTACTATAGATTTTTAACCAAATTAATTTCCTATAAAATGACCCATTGAACAACTCTCTAAGATGTTCCAGTGCCAAGCTATCTGTGGAAAAGAAAAAAAGAAAAAAAAAATATCCCATTTAGCAGAATGTTGTAGTAGCTGCCATTTTTCTTGATTTTAAAGCCAATATATGTCCCTTGCTTTTCAATCCCAGGGACTGAAAGTTTCCTATACAGGGGCTTCGGACAAGGCGGTTCTATTGGTGTACTTTTGAATTTGATCTGACTCCTTTTTTTAGGAACTATGGGTTTTTATATTTCTTAACATTGTACGTGATCGTCTCTTACTAGGTTGCTAGCTACCGCTGCAACCCGGATTCAAAATTCAAATAACTTTGAAAAGACTTCAGTATGAAAATACATCGAAAATACAATTTTTTTTGACAAATTTGATTCTACTTTAAAAAGTAGTTTATTTTTAATAACAAAAGGCACTTGATGTTGCAATTTCCTTTAAAATGAGCTATTATACAGCTCTATATGATTTTCCAGTGCCCAGCTAGTTGAGGAGGAAAAAAAACGGAAAGAAAAAATATCCCGTTTGTGGAGAATAACGTGGTTAAAGTCAATTTTCTTGATTTTCAAGCCAATATATTTTCTTTGTTATTCAAGCCAAAGAGTGATAAGTTTTCTTTATAGGGGTCTTGGACAAGGCGGTTCTAATGGTGTAATTTTTGTTTTGATCTGACTCTTTTCTTGGGAGTTAGGGGTTTTTATATTTCTTAACATTGGACGTGATCGTCTCTTACTAGGTTGCTAGCTACCGCTGCAACCCGGATCCTTTCAAGCGAGACCATATTTTTTCAAGGTTTAAAATTATTAAGTACCAAATCCCCCTTGTCGAGTATCTAAAACCTAGCATAAAACAAAACTAATTTAAAAATTTTCAGGTATTTTTCTTGTTTGAATTACAAAATTAGTATTATTGGTTTGACAACATAGATATTTTTGCAGTTTACATAATACATTTAGCGATTCTAAACTGAAAAATAAAATAATTTGAATTATAAGACAATAATATGGAGATACTTACTTTACGTTTTACAAACAAAAAAAATTTTGGTTCCAGGATACAATAATAACTTTGAACTGAGATGAAATAAATTTTTCTTCCAGGATACAAAAAGCAAAACTAATTTTTGAATTTTCCTGTATTTTTGTTGTTTAAATTAAAAAATTACTATTACTGATTAGGCATCATAAATATTTTTGCAGTTTACATAATAATTTTAGCGATTAAGCCAAAAATGAAAATGTTGGTTCCAGGAGTTTCGGCTACTATTGAGAGAAGTAGCTATTATTGGTATAGAGTTCATTACCATGAACTGTTTGATTGCTTCAAAATTCAAATATCTTTGAAAAGACTGTAGTATGAAAATACATCAAAAATGCAATTTTTTTTGTCAAAATTGATCCTTCTTTAAAAACTATTTTATTTTTAATTACAATAGGCATTAGATGTAGTAATTTCTTTTAAAATGAGCTATTATAAAGCTATGATTTTCCAGTGCCCAGCTAGCTGAGGAGGAAAAAAAAGCGGAAAGAAAAAAATATCCCGTTTGTGGAGAATAACGTGGTAAAAGTCAATTTTCTTGATTTTCAAGCAAATATATTTTCTTTGTTATTCAAGCCAAAGGGCGGTAAGTTTCCTTAATAGGGAATTCGGACAAGGCGGTTCTAATGGTGTACTTTTTGTTTTGATCTGACTCTTTTTTTTTGGAGTTGGGGGGTTTTATATTTCTTAACATTGGAGGTGATCGTCTCTTACTAGGTTGCTAGCTACCGCTGCAACCCGGATCATCTGTGAAGTGAGATTCAAAGCAAATGTTTAGAGTACGATCGACAAGAGATTTAACAATTGCTCTTTTAACTTCTGGGGGGTGATTGGATTTAAAATGTAGATATCTGTTGTTTTATCTGGGTTTGCTGTAAATTGTTATATCCTGTTTATCAATGCTATAAATTATTAAATCTTTTCCCAGTCATAAGTGAAATCATACTGAATATTCAGTTTATCAGCAAGACTTCTGAAGATATACCTTAGATATTTATAATTTGGAGTTTCTGCAAACTCCAAGTTTCGGCAGTAGTTCAAGTACAAACCCAATTCTGTTGGTATGCTTTCACATAGAGTAGATATGCTGGTGGACTTTTTAGATTTGTATATTTTGTCTAATAAGTCTAATTTTGAAGTGCCTTTTAAGTTTTGCCACGGAAGATCACCCTTCACAAAATGTACCAATACATATCCTAGGGATTCAAGATCATCTCGGCGGCTTTGTTCAAGACCTTCAAGGGCATTTAAAGAAGCATACTTAAGATTTCCTATTTTATACTTATTTTACTTCACTGGTATCGTTAAGATAGAATACTGTCATGTATAGGAAAAACTAGTAAGGAAAACTTTTTTAACGTCTGTATAGTCTTTTATACCCATAGAAAAACTACTTGGATGAATGTTCCCATGGATAAAAAATTTAGAATGAACATATTCTAGTCTTTTCAGCATTTGATCAGCTAGAATCAAGACTGTCTTGAGGTTAAACTTCAGACTACAAGACGTAAACAGTTCTTGTAGTGAAGGTCCTAAAATATTCATTACCAATACGTTGTACTCATTCTCCTGACCACGACACTTGAATGCAAGTACACCATTTTCAGGGTCTTGAAGTGTCTTGGAATTATCGAAGTCACGAATTAGCTCGTTTTTTTACTTAGAGCCCAACTTGATAAGTACATCTTCGTTGCTGTCCATGTCTTCTGCATAGTACGTATGACAAACATCGTTGCGTCGAATTTTTACAACTAGACGATATTTCCCTAAAAGAATAGTTTCATGTTCAGGTGCCTCAAAAACTGCGATTTTATCTAATGCTGGCTCTTTTTTCGTCCCTTTCTTTTGACTCATTTTTTGCATTATAAATCAGACGATATCTTGTCAGTACTTAAAATCATTCTCCTAAAAAATGTGTCCCGGAGTTAGAACGTAGTAAAAAAAAAACTAATTTGTTTTATTTTCAGGGTTTTGCTACTTTTAATTAAATAGTTAGAATTATTGCTCAGACACCATAAATATTTTTGCAATTTGCATAATAACTTTAGCGATCCTGAACTGAGAACTAAAATAAAATAAAATTATCTTATCGAAAGATAAACGTGTAAATATTTTATATTCATTTAATACGTAATATATAATATTTATACACAATCTAATTAAAAGAGGGTCATTCGAAGAACATACCATTGCATATATGGAACTTAGTTAGCTGCTCGATTCCTTAAAAAAAATCTCATTTGTCAACTGAAACTAGAATCATTCCTAAAAATTTTAAATAAAATAATTTTATTTAACTGCAAAGTACAAAAATATGTATGGTGTCTGATCACTAATTTCCATTTTTTAATTCAAACCAGAAAAAAACACAAAATTATAAAATTAGTTTTGTTTTCCTTTTGCTTCAATTAACTCGCTACGCCATTTTTTTACGCCATTAATTTTATATCATCTTAGTTAAAAGTTATTATTGCATCCTGGAAACAAACTTTTTTGGCTTAATTCATAAAGTACGTATCTCTATATTGTTGTCCTATTGTGGTCCTAATAGTGTAATTCTTGTTTTGATCTGAATCTTTTTTCAGGAGTTATGGGCTACTTTAGTTTTTACTATGGGGCGTGATCGTCTCTTAATAGTTAGCGAGCTACCGCTGCATCCAGATTATGGGCTGGAAGTTCGTTCTTTACTGTAAATCATTTTATATTCGTTATTATGAATCTGAAAAACATTTTGGGGGAGGGGGGTTCAAACCCACTAAACCCTTTGGATACGTCCTTGAATGTTATTAATTTACTTTAAAATGATCCATTGAACAACTCTCTACGATGTTCCAGTGCTAAGCTATCTATGGAATATAAAGTTTAAAATAAAACCTTACCACGAACTGTTTGATTGCTTCAAAAATTAAATGTCTTTGAAAAGACAGCAGTATGGAAAGACATCAAAAATACAGTTTTTAGTGGAAAAATTTATCCTGTTTTAAAAAGATTTTTTTTAGTTAGAAAAGGTTTTTAACCCCATTAATTTCCTTTAAAATGAGCCATTGAACAACTTTCTACGATGTTCCAGTGCCAAGCTATCTCTGGAAACAAAAGAAAGAAAGAAAAAAATATCCCGTTTAGGCAGAATGTTGTAGTAGCTGCCACTTTTCTTGATTTTCAAGCCAATGTATTTTCCTTGCTGTTCAAGCCAAGGGACAGAAAGTTTCCTATACATTGGTTTCGGACAAGGCAGTTCTAATGCTGTGATTTTTGTTTTGATCTGACTCCTTTTTTAGGAACTATGGGTTTTTTTATTTCTTAACATTGGACGTGATCGTCTCTTACTAGGTTGCTAGCTACCGCTGCAACCCGGATCTTCTTTGATCTGAATCTTTTTTTAGGAGTTTTAGGTTTTTTTATTGGGTTTTGTTATTTCTTAACATTGGACGTGATCGTCTCTTATGAGGTTGCTAGCTACCGCTGCAACCCGGATTACTCCAATGATCGTTTTTTAATGTAATGTAATACAAACAAGAAAAAGCCTATGGCTTTTTCTTAATTGGAATAGTAAGAGACGACCTGGCTACAGCCTCAATCATGACATCATTGGTCAATCTTTAACATGAAACTTCAGGACTAATTGTGACGGCTGGCTCGTAAGGGTTCAAGCTTGTTAATAAAGTGGTAACAGTAATAAGCTTACAAATACCTGGTCATAGCCGAATGGGTTGAGCGTGAGAGCTATTTTGTAAGAGAGACAAAGCACCCCAAATGTTTCTACCTCTGATGACTAGGCTACCCTATAGCTTCCTAGTTTAGATGAGGAAAATGAGCTACCTCTCTTACAATAAATGCCGAAGCTTTGTAAGTAGATGTTTCTGCAATAAATCCGTATTTCTTGTTACAAAAGGACAAGCCTCGAAAGTTTATTTTGCGTAGGTGGTATAAGAGATACAGACCTCCCACTCGACCACATATATGGAAGGGGGAGGGGTACCCACCCCTCCTCGCGAGCCGCGATGGTGCATCCCCTGCGGCCCCTCCCGTTCCGGTAGGCTTACGGTAAGCCAGGAGGAGGGTTGCGCACACAACCGTGACGCGGTGTAATTAGGTCTCCATTGGCGCGCTATAGTGAACGTGTCACGATACTAAATACATTCAAGAGTAACCTCGTCATGAATCTGAAAGCGTAATATAAACATGAAATCACTAAACATTTAACAAATATTATAAAACTAATATGTTATAATTTTCTCTGATAAATTAGAATTGAAATATATTTTTTTTCTCTTTACATAGTTATTGAATTCAAAAAAATATCTTAATAAAAACAGAAAATAAATTTATATACTAGGAACAAAATAACTTGTATGTCTAGAAAACTAGAGGTTTGACATTTTCTGCTCTCTGGAATTTTATCCTCCTGAAGAATTATCGTGCCCTGTATGTCCTAGCTCTCTAATTGATGTCTTCTCTACTATATTTTTAAGATCTTGAGCTATAAATGCAAATATATAAATCTTTTCTATGTCTCTTCTTTCGGTCTTCCTTTTCTGCCATATCTAACCTCCTTTTGCGGCCTGCCCTTTTTCTCTCCATTTCATCCAGATTGTCCTTTTTATTGTCCACGATTTCTAATTGTCCCTCGGGTCTAGACTATGAAGGTCTGAAAAGTCATTAGAAATTACTGTACAAATCGAAAATTCTCACGCCACAGACACATCTAATTAAATTATTTTATAAATTTTAATCTTGCTTGATGAAACTCTAATTGTCAATCTTCTGCGTATCTCTTCCTTTTGGTATGTGCTCTGGTTGACACCGCAGTCAAATGTGGTGCAGGTCTCTCTGCGGGGTAGCATGTAGTACTTTAGGTAGGTGGGTGTATTTCACGGGATATATTCAAATTTTTATTTTGTTGGTTGATTTGTATATCGTATTCTTGTACAAAAGAATAAGTATTTTCTTCTTACATATTGAGATATTTTTTTTCATTGTTTATACCAGGATAACGAACATTACCTTGGTAACAGAACATTTTACTACATTAATATTGGTTTTACTATTTCAGTCAACACATTTTTTCTAGTAAAATATACACTGTAAATCGTATTTGTTTTTGTTATTAGTACTATAGAGAAACAATGATTTATGACAATATAAGAGAGTTTATTTGTTGTTTGCCAAGTCGACTTGGTATTATTAATGTGACGGATTAAAAACACAGAAGTAAAGTAATAAAAAACTCCTACCATAGAGCTCCCCCCCGTATATAAAATGTTTCTACCTTTGATGACCAGGCTACCCTATTGCCTCCTAGTTTAGATTAGGAAAATGAGCTCCCTCTCGTACAATAACGGCCTAAGCTTTGTAAGTAGATGAATTTGCAATAAAACAGTTTGTAGTGGTAATACAGTAACCGACTATAAAGGGGTGTGATTGGAGGGTTGTTAAGAGAGAAATACCTTCCCATCCGCACAACTCAAGGGAGTTGATAGGGGGTAAACCCCCCTCCCCTCTCCAATCACTGGTACCTAACAGGAGGTCTCGAAATGTACTGTAGGATCCCGTAATGGAATTAGGATTGGGTCGCTTACCATAATTCCTCGAGGCATTTCTGGCTCCAGTGGCGATCTGTTTCTCTCACAGCCAGAGTCGAAAGCCATGAATTTACCCTGACGGCGTTGGGTCATACAATGGAAGAGAACAAGAAACTAACCAAACTAATGTTTAAACATAGACACTTACGTTTTTCTATTTTTCTCTGAATAAATAGAATTGGAAAAGATATTTTTTTCCATCTTAAGCAAAGTGAATATGCATCTTAAATAAGCTTTGAAGCGTTAACTTGAAAATTGAACTTTAATTCCTACATTAGTTTCTGTCGTAAATGGAAATTTATATATTCCACGTATAGTAAAGGACGACCAACTTAGTCGCGCAAAGACTGACAAGACATAAGATCAGTACTCTACATTCACGAAACAGACCCAACAACTCCCTTGCAAAATAAAACGTACTACAACATGGTTACCACTAATCGTGATGTTGGATCTAACTATTTATATTATTAAGATACCACCCCATTTGCACATCCATAAATCAAAGACCATTACTAAACACAAACTCCGCTGTCGCCGCTAACCTATGCATCGGACACGACCAAGTAAGCTAAAAAGCCCGATGAACCTTACGCAGCACATAAGTACGTTCAATAATTTGATTTCACCTACTATCCAACAGCCTTTGTCGGGGCTCTGCAAGCTCATGTTCGACGCTCAAAAGTTTCTGTTCAGAAAGTTACGATGATATTAATTTTAAATTCGAATTTCTAAGTCTCACTTTGAACTATAAGTCAGCTTCTGCTTAATCCTTCCACTAGTTCTAAAATCTGAACTGGTGAAATAGCGCTCTCGGTAATTATGAAAAACACCATATAAATGTCTTAGAGGGACGTCTTTCTAGTAATGTTTAGTCTCATTAATCAATCTTAAAAACGTCTACTATACAACCTAAACCATAATATCAAGAGGTTTTGAGACACGAATTCAACTCGTGGAGGCTCTTGTTTTATTTTTTCTAATAAAAGATATAATAGGCTTGTTGATATTAAAATAAGGAAACGGGTTTATTATGAAACGAACCGGCACGCCCCCAATATGTATCTACCTTTGATGACTGCGCTACCCGATAGCTCTCTATTTTATATTAGGAAAATGAGCTCTCTCTCCGACAACAGATGACCGTGCTTTGTAACTATATTATTGGTAAATCAAACTTTATTTTTTGTTAAGAAAATATGCGCCTCGAAGTTGTATTTTAATTTTTTTGGGATTGAGTTTTTACAAATTATTTAGATTTTGTGTGTTCATAAGTCTGTACCCATGGAGATTGGAAAAGTTTATTCTGGGTTTATTGTGTAATATATTTTTAATGTGAAAAAGAGAGAAAAAAATCAACATAATATAACAATGCCAGCAGAATAAAGAGGATCCAGGCGGTCACCCATACAAGTACGCACTATGCTTGACATTGTGTGACTTCCATGATTTGACGACACTTTTTACTACTAACATTTAATTGTTGGGGGACGTAGAAGATTTTTATCATAATATTGGATTTTCAAACCCCACGAAATTAAATACAATGAAATATTTTAGAGTATATACTATATTATTACTTTTTTCATTAGGTTCTAGAGAAAGTAATCAGGTGGAGGCATAGTTTTTAACCAAAATGGATTAATAAAAAATACTGAACTAATAAAAACCGTTTCTTCCCTTTTAGTTCTATTCTATCCTATACGCATTTAAACTCCTATATTCATATAACTTACTCATCATATTAAATCTATTTATGTGCACTATCTATGCTCGTATTATTTGTAAATTTCACGCCTATAAAGTGTAGTGCGTGTCGATTCTTTAAAAGATCTCGCCAGTAAATTATTGCCATTTGTTGCTTTGTCTATATTAAAGGGTAATTCCAAACCGTGGACGTTTTAATAGGCGTGGTCTTGCTAAACTCTACTGTAGTTTCTGTGACCATGCGATTTTATCCGCTTCTGGGCTGTATCCGATTTTTACTAAGAATGATCTGAAACAAATGAAGGTTAATTATTTTAGATATTGTAAGTTCCTATTATATTTGCCGCTTGCTGTGCGCAATAGGCGACTTGTTGGTCGTTATGGTGCAACAGAAATTCTGTCCTCGCTTGAAATGGTGCAAGCGAAGATCAGTCAGGATGCTAGTTTTCGGTTGGGCCCACATCACAGTCTCATCCGTTTTTTTTATTAGTGATTATATTTGTGGTTAGATTGTCGCTGTTCTTTTTCTTTTTTTTTGTGTTTGTATTACTCCACTATTTTACATTTATTGTACAGGGGGTATAAATACAATAATAATAATAATAATATATTCCTAAGTAAATTAGTTAGTGGGTTTTTTTAGCATTTATCTTATTTTAATGACAAGCTAAAAAAAAACAACATACTTTAAATTTGCAACGCTGTAAGTCTTTGCTGTTAATACTATTTACCTGGGTTCAAAAGAACAAGAAAGGACCATTAAAGCAAACGCCTAAAGTAAATTCTATCGATGTGTGCAGATATACATTACTAAGCAACACCCGGCAACTTTTACTAAGGTAAGTTTCCTTAATTTTTTATATTCTCCATTAAACAGTGTTACAATGCTCTAGTTGAATAAACATAATTTTTATAAAAAACATTTTCGTGTGGTTCTTTTTTTTTATTGACGAGGTCCCAAGGTAGAATTATTTAATTATAGATTTTGTCACCCCAGTAACGCTCCTTGATCTTTTGTTTGGCTGTCTCAATTTTTACTTCTCGATACACCTGGACGGTTGAATACCTTTGCTTTTGGTTTTTCTTATATTTGATGCGGTAATCTTCATCATCGTGATAACTCTCCTTGAACTTTTGTTTGGCTGTCTCAATTTTTGCATGTCTATAATCTTCATCATTGTGATAACACATCTTGCTGTTTTGTTTGATTACTTCTCGATACGTCTGGTCGGTTGAATACCTTTGCTTTTTTCTTTTCAAGATACTATCTCTGTTGTTTGTGTAGTACTGTTTTTTCAACTTGCGTGCAGCTTGCTTGATTGAAACCATTATGTAATTATGAATGAGAACATTTATAGTTCTGACGCTTCTTATATAGTAATTATGACGTCACGGCGTAATGATTTTATTTCATGATGACGTCAAAGCGCAATGATATTATTTCATGACGTCTTCAGAAACAACAATATAATTTTGTGTTTTCTATTCACGTCATAGCTCTAATATAAAACTATGACGAAATTCAATATTTATCTAGTAGGGTTTCAGACAAGGTAATTCTAATGACGTACTTTTGTTTTGATTTGACTCTATTTTTAGGAGTTTTGTTATATTTCTTAGCATTGGACTGATCGTCTCTTACTAGAAAACCTTACCTAACGTTTAAACCCTGTATTCTCTGCCCATAATCATTCTCACATGTTTCTTAGTAAGTGCACTCAAGTGCTTAGTAAATCCAGTCCATATGGGGCAAGTTATAATGCGGAAAAAGCACAACTTCAGCTGTTGGCTTAGTTGTACCTGCAGCTGCTGGCTTAGCCTTATCTATAGCTGTTGGCTTATTTGTATCTGCAGGTGTTCGCTTAATTCTTCCTGTAGCTGTTGGCTGAGTTATACCTGTTAGCTTTATTGCACATGCATGTGATATCAGATCAATATATAAATGTGTTGCATCATCGTGCGCATGCTTATTTAGAGTTCGTTCACAAATTTATTATTGGCTAGAGTTCGTTCTTTACTATACAAACAGGAAAAAGCCTACAGCTTTTTCTTCTTTGAAATAGTAAGAGACGAACCTACAACGATCAAGTAGCTAACTAAGTCCAATGTGTGCAATAATTTTTTTATTCCAATGATCGTCTTTTAATGTATATGCAACCCGGATTATATTAAAAATTTTCAGTTAGTATAGGCTTGAGCTCGTTCTTTATTGTAATTTTGATCTGACTCTTTTTTAGGAGTTGGGGGGTTTTATATTTCTTAACATTGGAGGTGATCGTCTCTTACTAGGTTGCTAGCTACCGCTGCAACCCGGATTAGGAACTATGGGTTTTTATAATTCTTAACATTGGACGTGATCGTCTCTTACTAGGTTGCTAGCTACCACTGCAACCCGGATTATAATTGGTATGGTGAAATAATAATATACATATGGCTCTTAAATCATACTTCTTTATGGTTCCATATGGTCTAGTGGCTAGGATAGTTAACTTTCACTTAACAGGCTCGGGTTCGATTCCCGGTGTGGGAAAATTTTTAACTCTATAATCTTCGAACATTTGAACCTTTTATAATTTATAATGATGTATAATATAAATACTGTAATCTTAAGTATAGTGAAGTTGCGTATGCAAGTTAGTATAGGGAAGAGTTCGTTCTTTATTATATTTTTTGACAAAATTGATTCTACTTTAAAAAGTATTTTATTTTTAAATACAAAAGTGACTAGATGTTGCAATTGCCTTTAAAATGAGCTATTATACAGCTCTCTATGATTTTCCAGTGCCCAGCTAGCTGAGCAGAAAGAAAAAGCGGAAAGAAAAAAATATCCCGTTTGGGGAGAATAACTTGGTGAAAGTTTATTTTCTTTATTTTCAAGCCAATTTATTTTCTTTGTTATTCAAGCCAAAGGTCGGTAAGTTTACTTTATAGAGGTTTCGGACAAGGCGTTTCTAGTGTTGTACTTTTTGTTATGATCTGACTCTTTTTTTAGGAGTGGGGGGGTTTTATATTTCTTAAAATTGGAGGTGATCTTCTCTTACTAGGTTGCTAGCTACCGCTGCAACCCGGATTACTGAAAAACGCCATTTATGATGAACTATATCGGTCTTTCATGTAAACTTTACTAAGCTATACTATAGTTAAGTGGCCTATAAAGTTTAGTATAGGCAAGAGGTCGTTCTTTATTATACCAATGCAACCCGGATAATTAACCAGAACGATTCCCTATATAATTTTTATAAGTTTTAGTGTAGTAAAGAATTTATTATCATGTTTTATATGTAACATATTTTTTTTAATAAGTCTCCGATAGTACAATGGCAAGGAATCCCGCTTGTCACGCGGGTGACCAGGGTTCAAATCCAAGTTAAAGTTAGAAGCAATTTTTAAAATTTTGACTTCAAATATAACTGTACAAGACTATACTATAGTTAAGTGGTCCATACAAGTTAGTATAGGCAAGAGTTTGTTCTTCATTATAACAACCCGGAAAAAATTGAATACAAACAGTAAAAAAACCTACGGCTTTTTCTTCTTTGGAATAGTAAGAGACGAACCTCAAAGAATCAGGCAGGTAAATATGTCGAATATATGCAATGGTTTCTTCTTGTAATGATCGAGGCGGTTCTAATGGTGTACTTTTTGTTTTGATCTGACTGTTTTTTTAGGAGTTAAGGGTTTTTATATTTCTTAACATTGGACGTGATCGTCTCTTACGAGGTTGCTAGCTACCGCTGCAACCCGGATTAATCAAATTATCCTCTTTTAATGTAATTATGGAAATTACATAATCCCTATTAGTGTCACAGTTAACATGGGCTAGGAGTCGTTCTTTATTGTAAATTAAATAAAAAAAACAAGTTTTTTAAACTGAAAGTAAGGAGCGACATTAAAACTTAAAACGAACAGAAATTATTCCGTATATGAAAGGGACTGTCCCCTCCTCAACGCCTCGCTCTTTACGCTAAAGTTTTTATTGTTTTAAAAAATAAAGCTGTGCGACAAAGTCAAACTTTTAGCGTAAAGAGCGAGGCGTTGAGGAGGGGACAGTCCTTTTCATATACGGAATAATTTCTGTTCGTTTTAAGTTTTAATGTCGCTCCTTACTTTCAGTTTAAAAAAACTTTTTTTTTTATTTAATTTTTGAACGTTTTTGAATAAATGCAGGTTTTGATCTTGGCTCACCATACATGAATAATTAAAACAAAATGTTCATATTAATTTACTTTTATTTAGTTAGATGGCTTTCTCGAAACTTGTGTAATTTTATTTACGAACGTTTTTATTAGTAATAAATATACGTAACTTACGAATTAACTTACGTAACGAACTTCTATATTCCTATATTTTTAATTTGTTTATTAGGGGGTTCGCCCTCTAGTCAATACCTTGCTCTTTAAGCGAAAGTTCGAATTTTGTTCCAATTCTTAACTTATGATGATTTCTTAAGAAACATAATTAAAATTTCTCAAGGTACTAAAAACGATTTATTTTAATTAGAATAAGTATTAACCCCATGAATTTCCTTTAAAATGAGCCATTGAACAATTCTCTACGATGTTCCAGTACCAATCTATCTGTTGAATTACTAACCTATAATATAAATAAGTGGCGTATAAAATTTAGTATAGGCAAGAGGTCGTTCTTTATTATACAACACATTGTAAACAGTAACCTTTGATTACTGTAAGCATCATCTATATAATGGTTCCTTATAACACTTCAGTTACTATGGACTGAAGATCGTTCTTTAATGTAGGTTGCTAGCTACCGCTGCAACCCGGATTAATGTAATAAAAATAATTTGTTTTAATTACAAAAAGTTTTTAAACCCATTAATTTCCTTTAAAATGAGCCATTGAACAACTCTCTACGATGTTCCAATGCCATGCTATCTGTTGAATTACTAACCTAAACTAGAATTAAGTGGCGTATAAAATTTAGTTTAGGCAAGAGGTCGTTCTTTATTATACTATCTTAACATTGGACGTGATTGTCTCTTTCTATGTTGCTAGCTACCGCTGCAACCCAGATGACTAGGTAGCTAGCTACCGCTGCAACCCGGATTTAGCTACCCAAGGAGCCACCGTATATCAGTTACTATTGGCGAGAGATCGTTCTTAACTGTAACTCGCGTGAGACCATATTTTTTCAAGGTTTAAAATTATTAAGTACACAAAATCCCGTGTCGAGTATCTAAAACCTAGCATAAAACAAAACTAATTTTAAAATTTTCAGGTATTTATCTTGTTTGAATTACAAAATTATTATTATTGGTTAGACACCATAAATATTTTTGCAGTTTACATAATAAGTTTAGCGATTCTGGACTGAAAACTAAAATAATTGCAATTATGAGACAATAATATGGAGATATGTACTTTACGGGTTACAAACCAAAAAAAGTTTGGTTCCAGGATACAATAATAAATTTGAACTGAGATGAAAAAAATTTTTCTTCCAGGAGACAAAAAGCAAAACTAATTTTAGAATTTTCATGTATTTTTGTTATTTAAATTAAAAAATTACTATTACTGATTAGGCATCATAAATATTTTTGCAGTTTACATAATAATTTTAGCGATTAAGCCAAAAAAGAAAATTTTGGTTCCAGGAGTTTCGGTTACTATTGAGACAAGTAGCTATTATTACTATAGAGCTCATTACCATGAACTGTTTTATTGCTTCAAAATTCAAATATCTTTGAAAAGACTGCAGTATGAAAATACATCAAAAATGCAATTTTTTGGACAAAATTGATTCTACTTTAAAAAGTAGCTTAAAAAGTAAAAAGTAAGCTTAGCCAGAGTCAACCCAGCTCTAAATGGGTACCTGTAGAAATCTGGGGAAGGTAAACAGGAAGGGTTTGCGAAAGCATAGGTTGGCTGGCCCCCAGCCCCCCATTGCACTTCCTGGCTGAAGGGCCACGAAACGGAGATCAGCACTGCCGGTTTGGACCTTAAGGGTCTAGTGCTGCATCCTTTACTTTACCTTTACGGTAAGTTTTCTATATAGAATTTTTAGACAGGTCGGTTCTAATAGTGTACTTCTTTTTTTGATCTTAATCTTTTTTCAGGAGTTATGGGTTACTTTAGTTTTTACTATGGGGCGTGATCGTCTCTTGCTAGGTTGCTAGCTACCGCTGCAACCCTGATCAGAAAATCAAGTAGATAACTAAATTGAATGTATACAATGATTTTTTATTCCAATAATCGTCTCTATAGTAATTATTATAACCTTTATGTAAGGTATTAGCTACCGCTGCAACCCGGATAATAAACTGATTACAAACAGGAAAAAGCCGGCTTTTTCTTCTTTGAAATAGTAAGAGACGAACCTCGAACAATCAAGTAGCTATTCCCATGATCGTCTTTTAATGTAAAATATTCATGTAAACATCTTTAATTTTCTCTTAGTAATAAGGGTTAGTAGCTCAGAGGTAGAGCAATCGACTGCAGATTGTGCAGATAGGTCATCGGTTGGGCCCTAAATTTTCAGAAAGTAATTAAGGTTTAAAATCTAAATACTGCTCTTTTACCCTAAACAAGATTTTAATTTATGTCTAATATTAATCATTAAAGAATCATCTATAATGATTCATCTATAATGAATCATCTATATAATGATTTCTTATAATACTTCAATTACTATGGACAAAACTTCGTTCTTTAATGTAACAACCCGGATTAGCCACCAGTCTCTTTGGAGGCGTGGGTTCAATTCTTACCGCTGGTATACGATTATGTTTGAAAGACTGCAGTGTGAAAAGACATCGAAAATGCAGTTTTTGGTGGAAAAATTTATTCTCTTTTAGAAATAATTTATTTTAGTTACAAAAGTTTTTTTAACCCAATTAATTTCCTTTAAAATGAGCTATTGAACAACCCTCTACGATGTTCCAGTGCCAAGCTATCTCTGGATACAAAAGAAAAGAGAAAAAAATATCCCTTTTGTGGAGAATAACGTGGTAAAAGTCAATTTGCTTGATTTTCAAGCCAATATATTTTCTTTGTTATTCAAGCCAAAGGGCGGTAAGTTTCCTTTATAGAGGTTTCGGACAAAGGCGGTTCTAATGGTGTACTTCTGTTTTGATCTGACTCCTCTGTTAGGAACTATGGGTTTTTATATTTCTTAACATTGGACGTGATCGTCTCTTACTAGGTTGCTAGCTACCGATGCAACCCGGGTATTACAAACACGAATAAGCCTACGGCTTTTTCTTCTTTGAAATAGTAAGAGACAAACCACAAACGATCAAGTAGCTAACTAAGTCCAATACATGCAATAACTTTTTATTCCAATGATCTTCTTTTAATGTAACATATCAGTTACTATGGGAGAGAGATAGTTCTTTACTGTAATGTTTGTAAAACAAGGTTAGGTACTTTTGAGTACGTAATTACATCTGATGGGGCGTACTTTTTCTTAAAGGCTTTTTCTTCTTTAAAGTAGTAAGAGACGAACCTCAAACAATCAAGTAGCTAACTAAGTCCAATGTATGCAATGGTTTGGTATTCCAATGATCGTCTTTTAATATACTAACTAAGTCCAATGTATGCAATGGTTTTTTATTCCAATCATCATTTTTTAATGTTATGTTGTTTCAGTTACTATTAGATAGACTTTGGTCCTCATTGTAATGTTCCCCGGATTATGGCATCATTGATAAATATTTAACATGAAATGTTCTTTACTGTAATGGTTTGTTCTTTACTAGGTTTCAGCCATCTCTACAGCCATGATACTGATGGAAATTACATAATCCCTATTTATGTTTCAGTTATCATTGGCTAGGTGTCGTTTTTTATTGTAATATTTGTTAACATTGGACGTGATCGTCCCGTACTAGGTTTCTATCTACAGCTGCAACCCGGATTCTTTGAAACAGAAAGAGATGAACTTCAATCAATCAAGTAGATAACTAACTCGAATGTATACAATGATTTGTTATTCCAATGATCGTCTTTTAATGTAATTTTAACCCAATTAATTTCCTTTAAAATGAGCTATTGAACAACTCTCTACAATGTCCCAGTGCCAAGCTATCTGTGGAAAAGAAAAAAAAGAAAGAAAAAAAATATGCCGTTTGTGGAGAATAACTTGGCTAAAGTGAGCTCTCTGACTCCTTTGATCTGACTCCTTTCTTAGGAGCTATGGGTTTTTATATTTCTTAACATTGGACGTGATCGTCTCTTACTAGGTTGCTAGCTACCGCTGCAACCCGGATTAAAATTTATTCTCTTTTAGAAATAATTTATTTTAGATACAAAAGATTTTTAACCCAATTTATTTCCTTTAAAATAAGCCATGGAACAACTCTCTACGATGTTACAGTGCCAAGCTACCTGTGGAAAAGAAAAAAAAGAAAGAAAAAAATATGCCGTTTAGGCAGAATGTTGTAGTAGCGGCCACTTTTCTTGATTTTAAAGCCAATATGTTTCCCTTGCTGTTCAAGGCAAATAACAGAAAGTTTACTATACAAGGGTTTCGGACAAAGCGGTTCTAATGGTGTACTTTTTGTTTTGATCTGACTTTTTTTAGGAGTTATGGGTTTTTATATTTTTTAACATTGGACGTGATCGTTTCTTACTAGGTTGCTAGCTACCGCTGCAACCCGGATCAAGTCTCCGATTGTAAAGTCGTATATCAGTTATTATGGGTGAGAGATCGTTATTTACTGTAAAAAAATTGAGAAACAAACCCCAGTTACTATTGGGACGGGTTGCATTTGCTATACAGTACGTTACAACGCACTGTTTGAAATTAATATAATATGCGTTCAAACCTGTAAGCTTAATCAAAAAGCGAGTGTATTTTATCTAACAAATCAGATCAAAAAAATAAGTACATTATTAGAACCGCCTTGTCCAATACCCTTATATATTATATGATATTTAAAGTAAATTTTTAAAAAATAATATTTGACGTCATAACCAGATGTTACAACAATCATGGTTTCTGGGGTGGATGCAACCTAGTAAAGGACGAACCACAGAGCTTAGTAAGGTTTCTATTTACTATACCATGGTTTGTTTCTTACTAGATATTAGCTGTCTCTACAACCATGATACCGATGAAACTTACATAATCCTCAGTTTTAATGAACTAAACCGAACTTTTATATAATTATTTATTTTGATATTTTAGTCAATATAGGCTAGAGTTTGTTCCTTATTACAATTACAATGGACTAAAGTTCATTCTTTACTATAATTTCCTTTAAAATGAGTAATTAAACAGCCCTCAACGATTTTCCAGTGCGACGCCATCTGAAAAAAAAGAAAAAAAGATGCCGCATATACAGAATATCGAGGCGGCAGCCACTTTTCTTGATTTTCAAGCCAATATTTCTTAACATTGGACGTGATCGTCTCTTACTAGGTTGCTAGCTACTGCTGCAACCCGGATTACAAACAGGAAAAGCCTAAGGCTTTTTCTTCTTTGAAATAGTAAGATACGAACCTCAAACAATCAAGTAGCTAACTAAGTCCAATGTATGCAATTGTTTGTTATTGTAGTGATCTTCTTTTAATGTAATTTCATAAGAAAAATGATTCTATTTTAAAAATAATTTGTTTTATAATTACAAAATGTTTTTAACCGCATTAATTTCCTTAAAAATGAGCCATTAAACAACTCTCTACAATGTTCCAGTGCAGAGCTATCTTTGGAATTACTAACCTATACTATAATTAAAAAGCGTATAAAATTTAGTATAGGCAAGAAGTCGTTCTTCATTATAAAATAAATGTAATAACTTTAATATTAATTAATGTAGTCTTTCTTTATTATACAACCTAGCTTTTTTCTTGAGTCGGTGTTCCAGGAATTTGTTCTAAATCATTAGTCCTACAAACACATTTACTAATAATCCTAACAGGCTCGTTTTCGCCATAATTGAAAAATATTGCTTTTCCTTCGCTGTTGATAGGTATGCTTGTATATATATTTTTATTGCTGCTGCATAAACTGCAATTGCTCCTTCCAAAATTAATATACGAATTTTCAAAGAAGTACGCCTCCGTATATTCACTGTGTTGTCGAACATTTTCCATTGCATCTATAAACTGTTCCGCAGTTGCCAATCCATACCTTGGAAGCTTTTCGTTAAACTGACAACATTTCTTTTGCATATTACTATGAAGCTTTTCCAAAGAATTTCTAGCCGACTTTTCAACAGCATCCGCTCTTTCAAAGAGAATTTTAATCTGTAATTTTGAATACTTTTCGTGATCCCGATAAAACATGTGTAAAATGTTTCT
This sequence comes from Artemia sp. Qi Xiang Cuo, assembly GCF_049724085.1. Taxonomy (NCBI): domain Eukaryota; kingdom Metazoa; phylum Arthropoda; class Branchiopoda; order Anostraca; family Artemiidae; genus Artemia; species Artemia sp. Qi Xiang Cuo. The sequence goes on from NC_142813.1 coordinate 28,696,505, forward strand.
CAATTTACAAAGATCAGCCTGCATTTTTGCCATCTTCTTGTATTTCTGAATGTAATTTGTCCCTTTGTCCTTATTCGTTCTTCGGTACAACCTCGCAGAGAATTTAATTTTTTCATTATAGCTTTTGTCACCCCAGTAACTACCCATTATTCTGGTAGCAACTTTTTTCTTATATATTTTTCGGTAATCTTCATCATTGTGAAAACGCTCCTTGATCTTTTGTCTAGCCTGCTCAATTGTTGCTTCTCTATAAAGTTTATCATTTTGATAACGCTCCTTGATCTTTTGTTTGACTGTCTCAATTTTTGCATGTCTATAATCTTCATCATTGTGATAACACATCTTGCTGTTTTGTTTGATTACTTCTCGATACGCCTGGTCGGTTGAATACCTTTGCTTTTTTCTTTTCAAGATACTATCTCTGTTGTTTGTGTAGTACTGTTTTTTCAACTTGCTTGCAGCTTGCTTGATTTAAACCATTATGTAATTATGAATGATTTACAGTTCTGACGCTTCTTATATAGTAATGGTCGGTTGAATACCTTTGCTTTTCTCTTTTCAAGATACTATCTCTGTTGTTTGTGTAGCACTGTTTTTTTAACTTGCGTATAGCTTGCTTTGATCTAACCATTATCTAATTATGAATGAGACCATTTACAGTTCTGACGCTTCTAAAAGTAATTATGACGTCACGGCGTAATGATTTTATTTCATGACGTCATGGCGCAATGACATTATTTGATATTACAACATAATATCGTGTTTTTCTATTCACGTCATAGCTCTTATATAAAACTATGACGACATTCATTATTTATCTAGTAAGGTTTCAGACAAGGTAGTTCTATTGATGTACTTTTGTTTTCATTTGACTCTATTTTTAGGAGTTTTGGGTTTTTATATTTCTTAGCATTGGACTGATCGTCTCTTGCTAGGTTGCTAGCTACTGCTGCAACCCAGATTCACATATATATTATTTATGAGAGGCAGCCTGGCCGAGTGGTCCAAGGCACTGGTGTTAGCCCCCAGTCTCTTCGGAGGCATGGGTTCAAATCTTACCGCTGGTATAATGTTTGAAATACTGCAGTGTGAAAAGACATCAAAAATGCAATTTTTGTTGGGAAAATTTATTCTCTTTTAGAAATTATTTATTTTAGTTACTATAGATTTTTAACCCAATTAATTTCCTTTAAAATGAGCCATTGAACAACTCTCTACGATGTTCCAGTGCCATGCTATCTGTGGAAAAGAAAGAAAAAAGAAAAAAAAATATCCCGTTTAGGCAGAATGTTGTAGTAGCTGCCACTTTTCTTGATTTTCAAGCCAATATATTTCCCTTGCTGTTCAAGCCAAGGGACTGAAAGTTTCTTATACAGGGATTTCCGACAAGGCGGTTCTAATGGTGTACTTTTTGTTTTGATCTGACTCTTTTTTTAAGAACTATGGGTTTTTATATTTCTTAACATTGGACGTGATTGTCTCTTACTAGGTTGCTAGCTACCGCTGCAACCTGGATTGCTCCTTAGACACCATAAATATTTTTGCAATTTACATAAAAGCTTTAGAGATTCTAAACTAAAAACTAAATGATCTTAGAGTTTTTGATTTTTCTATAGCATCATATCCAGTGACAGCTTCATACAAAGGTGGCCTGATAGCAAAACACATTGAAGAGTTTAAGTTTTTAGTTTAGAGTTTTAATTTAGAGTATTATGGCGTTTATAATGGCATTATAACGGCATAGTTATGTGAGGCAGCGTGGTCGAGCGGTTTAAGGGGCTGGTGTTAGCCACTCTTCAATTCGGAGGCATGGGTTCGAATCCCACCGCTGACAGTATTTTATACCAAAGCTAATTATAATCTTGTTTTAGTTACTATGAACTGAAGTTCATTCTTTACTATAATGATTTATTGACGTCATGGCGCAATGATATTATTTCATGACGTCTTCAGAAACAACAATATATTTTCGTGTTTTTCTATTCACATCATAGCTCTAATATAAAACTATGATGACATTCATTTTTTATCTAGTAGGGTTTCAGACAAGGTAGTTCTAATGATATACTTTTGTTTTGATCTGACTCTATTTTTAGGAGTTTTGGGTTTTTATATTTCTTAGCATGGGACTGATCGTCTCTTACTAGGTTGCTAGCTACTGCTGCAACCCAAATTATAAGAGGCAGCCTGGCCGAAGGGTCCAAGGCACTGGTTTTAGCCACCAGTCTCTTCGGAGGTGTGGGTTCAAATCTTACCGCTGGTATGCGATTATGTTTGAAAGACTGCAGTGTGAAAAGACATCGAAAATGCAGTTTTTGGTGGGAAAATTTATTCTCTTTTAGAAATAATTTATTTTAGTTACTATAGATTTTTAACCCAATTAATTTCCTTTAAAATGAGCTATTGAACAACCCTCTACGATGTTCCAGTGCCAAGCTATCTCTGGATACAAAAGAAAAGAGAAAAAAAGAAAAAAATATCCCGTTTAGGCAGAATGTTGTAATAGCTGCCACTTTTCTTGATTTTCAAGCCAATATATTTCCCTTGCTGTTCAAGCCAAGGGACAGAAAGTTTCCTATACAGGGGTTTTTGTTTTGATCTGACTCCTTTTTTAGGAACAATGAGTTTTTATATTTCTTAACATTGGACGTGATCGTCTCTTACTAGGTTGCTAGCTACCGCTGCAACCCGGAAAAAAAAATATCCCGTTTAGGCAGAATGTTGTAGTAGCTGCCACTTTTCTTGATTTTTATATTTCCCTTGCTGTTCAAGCCAAATGACAGAAAGTTTCCTATACAGGGGTTTCGGACAAATCGTTTCTAATGGTGTACTTTTTGTTTTGATCTGACTCCTTTTTTAGGAATTATGGGTTTTTACATTTCTTAACATTGGACGTGATCGTCTCTTACTAGGTTGCTAGCTACCACTGCAACCCGGAAACTACGTAACTCATTTTAAAGGTAGAACTCTTTCTAATTGATTACAAACAGGAAAAAGCCTACGGCTTTTTCTTCTTTGAAATAGTAAGAAAATAGCCTCAAACAATCAAGTAGCTAACTAAATCAAATATATGTATTGGGTTTTTATTCCAATGACCGTCTTTTAGTGGAAAATTTGGAAGTCGACGATTTTGTTTTGGCTTTATTATAATTGGTATGGTGAATTAATAATATGCATATTGCTCTTAAATCATACTTGTTTATGGCTCCATATGGTCTAGCGGCTAGGATAGTTAACTTTCACTTAACAGGCTCGGGTTCGATTCCCGGTGTGGGAAAACTCTATAATCTTCGAACATTTGAACCTTTTATAATTTATAATGATGTATAATATAAATACTGTAATCTTAACTATAGTGAAGTTGCGTATGCAAGTTAGTATAGGGAAGAGTTCGATCTTAATTATAATTTGAGGAGGACACTCCCTCACAACCCTTGGGGCAAGGATTTCAATTTATGCCCTGGGGGCATGTAAGGTTTTTATAGAAGGAGTTGTCGCAGAAACTTCAAAACAGGCTCATTCGATTGGAAATTCAAAGGGCGTTTGTCCTTTTTAATAGTTGAAAGTGATTGGAGGGCAGCTAGCTAGCCCCCCCCGCCCATCGTTCCCCCCAACCCATCCCCTTAAAATTGTGTGATAACCATCTGGTTCAGCGGAGTTGAGTTCCAGATAGAAGATATGTTTTTGAGAAGGACAGTCTCCCGCAACCCTCAGGGCAAAGGTTTTAAGTTACGCCCTGGGGGCATATAAGGTTTTTTATTAGAAGGTGTTGTCGTAGAAACTTCAAAACAGGCTCATTCGATTCGAAATTCAAAAGGCTAGTGCCCTTTTTAAAAGTCATAATGGATCGGAGGATATAGAAGATAGAAAATAGATTTTTGAGGAGGACACTCCCCCACAACCCAAAGGGACTAGGGTTTTAATTTATGCCCTGGGGGCATATAAGGCTTCTATAGAAGGCGTTGTTGTAGAAAGTTCAAAACAGGTTCATTCGATTTTAAATTCAAAGGGCTAGTGCCATTTTTAATCGTCAAAATTGATTGGTTGACAACGCGCCCCCCCCCCCCTATGCTCATCATTACCCCAAACACATCCAATCAACATTTTGAGATAGGCATTTTGTCAGCGTAGCTGATTTCCAGATAGAAAATATCTTTTTGAGGAGGACACTCCCTCACAACCCTTGGGGCAAGGGTTTCAAGTTATGCCCTGGGGGCATATAAGGTTCTAATAGAAGGAGTTGTCGTAGAAGTTTCAAAACAGGCTCATTTTATTGGAAATTCAAAGGGTGTTTGCCCTTTTTTAATAGTCGAAAGTGATTGGAGCGCAGCTAGCTAGCCCCCCACTCCCATCATTCCCCCCAACACATCCAATCAAAATTGTGAGATAACCATCTTGTTCAGCGTAGTTGATTTCCAGATAGAAGATATGTTTTTGAGAAGGACACTCCCCCGCAACCCTCAGGGCAAAGGTTTTAAGTTACGCCCTGGGGGCATATAAGGTTTTTTATAGAAGGCGTGGTCGTAGAAACTTCAAAACGGGCTCATTCGATTCGAAATTCAAAGGGCTAGTGTCCTTTTTAAAAGTCATAATGGATCGGAGGGAAACTAGCCCCCCCCCCACGCCCATCGTTCCCCCCAAGACACCCAATCAAAAGTTTGAGATAGCCATTTTGTTCAGTGTAATTGATTTCCAGTTAGAAAACAGGTTTTTGAGGAGGACACTCCCCCAAAACCCAAAGGGACAAGGGTTTTAATTTATGCCCTGGTGGCATATATGGATTGTTTAGAAGGCGTTGTCGTAGAAAGTTCAAAACAGGCTCATTCGATTGGAAATTAAAAGGGCTACTGCCCATTTTAATAGTCGAAAGTGATTGGAGGACAACTAGCCCAGCAGTCTTCCCAACATCTCCACTCAGCATTTTGAGATAGGCAGTTTGTCAGCGTCGCTGATTTCCCGGTACACAATGTACTTCTAAAAGGGAGACTCGCCCCAAACACTATGGACACTGGTTTCAAGTTATGGCCTCGGGGCATATAAGGTTTTTAAAGATAATAAAATCATCTTTTGAATGGAAGTTAGCTGCCTGACTTTTTGAGGTTCGTCTCTTACTATACTTAATAATAAAAGGCCATAGGCTTTTTCCTGTTTGTATTTTTTTACATAAAGGATTACATATAAGAGATGATAATAAATATCGAACTGTAAGTAAGAGGCGACCCGGCTCAATAGTAACTGAAACTCGAAAAAGCGGAATTTATCTATTGATACCAATAGATACATCAAAAGACCCGGATGCTTATGCTGATTTTAAATGTATAAGTTTCATCAAGTTTAGTTTTACCCATCAAAAGTTTAAATCCTGAGAAAATTTGCCTTATTTTTTAAAAAAGGGAAATAACCCCATAAATATCATAAAATTTTAATGAAAATCACACCATCAGATTCAGCGTATCAGAGAACTTTATTGTAGAAGTTTCAACCTCATATCTGCAAAAATGTGGAAATTTGTATTTTTGCCAGAGGAAAGATCACGGATGCGTGTTTATTTTTATTTTATTTTTTTAAAGACTAGACCAATAAGAGCAGAAAAAGCTAAGAGCATTAACAAAATCGTGCGAAGTAATTAAAATCCAAAATGAAGAAGAAACAAAAGTGTGGTCAGAAGATAGCTACAGTAAGAATCAAAACGTGCCAAAATTGAAAATGATAGATATGATGATTGGGTTCCGGATTTTGACGTGGATATGGTCAGTAATGCTTACCATGTCTTTCTTAAAAAATCATAGGTTTGGCGTTATGTTTTTCATAATGACAAAAACAAGCCAAGGCAAAAGTTAAAGGTCCAATACAAAACGTAATTTTACAAAGGCGTTAATTCTAATTTACAGTGATCTGAGGTTGGAAACTGTAAAAGACGTATTTGTTATCTATAACGTCTTAAGAAATTAAGTGAGATGGTGCATGAATCTAAACTGGTAAAGCAAAAGGTGTCGAAAAAAACTTTATGAGGTAAAGATGAACAGAAATGGACAAAAAAATATACGGGTTTGAAAACAAGGAACAGCGATGACTGGCCACAGAAACGATCTTAATAGGTCAGGACTGTGAAATAGAATTCGAGTTATTTCAGGGTTCAAGTTCAAGTTCAATCATTTTATTATTAACATATACATGTATATAATTGACATAGGCCCATGGGGAGACAAACTCGAAAAACTAGGCCTGGAAAGGCTCAAATCGTCTTTGGTTCAAAGAAAGTTGGCAATGAGAAACCATATATAGATGCCTGCCGTGTGCCAAGTGCCAAGGCTCAATGGTGAAGCGGGGGGGGGGGGGGCTCCCCGAACGATGTTTATGCCTTGGGTACATGTCGTCATTGCAACTGACGTTGTCATGAATGTTTACTCTAATGTTTGTAACCTACAATTATGATGCGATCTGTATATAAGGATACTGCAAAAAATGGATTTTAAGTTTTTATGTTATATTTTAGTACTTATGAAAGCCCGTAGATACAGAAATATCCTTTAAAATGAGCACTTAAACAGGCCTCTAAGATTTTTCAGTGTGCCAAATTATTTTTCAGTAGAGAAAAACAAGATCACTTACACATCAGTGTTACCTATGCAAAAAAGTGATTTTTCTTGCTGTTCCAGCAAGGGGCTGTAGTCAAGAAGGAAAAAAACAGCACTTCCGAAAATGGAGTCCTAGACTTTTAAGTTGAGGGCTGGCTAGATTGAAAAATGACTAGCACAGCTGGAGTACATAAAAGTAGAAGGATAATAGACACAAAATAAAGAGAAATAGATTTGACAACGCCAATGATGTCATAACTATGACATATGTAGATCAGTGATGCTTCATTATTACTTCAAAAATTGCTTTGAACAAAATACAGATACCATTCCTGAATCACCTTCTTTACTGTTAAATTTTTTTATTACTATTAAATGTTTATTAGAATTTTCACACATTATTGTAACATCTTAGACACCACAAACTGAATAGTATATTTAAATTAGAAGTTGCCACAGTACAGTGTGAGTGGGCTCTCCTTCGGCACTGAAGGATTCAAGTTCAACGCATTCTTAGGCAACGATCTATCTTAATACTAATTTACCATCACTTTCAGAATCGAGAATGAATATTTCCATCGTTTCTTTCGTCTTGGTAGTTATCCCCCTCCTAGATTTTTGTTACCAAATACTCGAAGGTTTCGATGCTTTCTTTCGATTCATTAAAAAAAAATTCCATAAAATAAGTTTTTCAAAAAAATGCAAGAACTCCATTAAACGAAAAATAGAATGAAATAATCTACCAAGCACACAGCTACCACAAATCATCATCAATAAATAAATGAAACCCAAAACGAGCAGAAATTAACAAGAGTAGACTTCAAAATCCCTATGCTTTCTAAAAGCCAGAATAAGATTTGCACTTTACTGAAAAAATTCTTTTAAATGTTTTCACTTTTGTAACTTTAAGAAATCCAAAATTAATTAAGATTTTAAGGAATAAATATAAGCATATAGATATTAAAATGACAATGCACGTTCATTGGAATTTTTTTTAGTAAAGTGCAAATTTTATTTAGTTTTTCGTTTAATTTAAACTCCTCCTAAACGTTCCTTAAAAGTTTCAACTTAATGTCATTAGTGCCGTTAGTTACAGTAACCGTAGAAGCAGCATTAAATGAATAAACACAGTGTCTTCTGGATAGTTCAAAATCCACAACCTATGAAATTATGAAGGTGAAATTTTCAGAGAATATTTCTGTTGTACGGATGACAACCTGCCATCCGTATGCAGGTTGTCAAAAGGGTATATCAGCAATATCTTAGGAACAGTTTCGTTTGTAAAATTAAAACTTACTGTTTGTTGTGGGGGGTGTTGAACTAACCAAAAGACAAAATTTGCGTCATAATACTACTGCTTCTACTCCTAAAGCTACTACTACTGCTGATATTATTATTACTGCTACTACTACTACAGCTACTACAGCTAAGACTACGACTATTAACTGTACTCCTACTGCTCTGCTACTACTATAACTACTGGTGCTACTACTGCTACTACCAACATACCTAAGGGTATTAAGGCAAAATTTTTGGGCAATATTGTAATTGTATTGAGATAAATCGAAACACACTATGCCCATACAGGTTGTCAAGAGGACGTATAAGCAATGCTTCAGGACCGGTTGATGGTATTAAATTAAAAATTTCAACGTGTGATGAAGAGGATGTTGAAAAAAAGGTGCTATTTGCATACTGCTACTAATGCTACCAATGCTACTACAACTATTGCTACGCATAATTACTGAACCTTTCAACACTGGTGAAAAAAATTGATGTCTCAAAACCTTTTTTCAATGTTTGTCATGGGAAATGATGGGCCTGGGGAAGGGGGGAGGTCTCTCAAATAACTTTGACTCTTAAAAAGGGCACTATAACTTCCAATTTAAAATCAAATGAGACCTATCTGAATTAATACGACCATTTTTTCACATAAACCTTGTATGCCCCAAGGGCATAAATTAAAGCCCTTGCTCCAGGGTTCTGGTGGGTTGTGCCAACTCTGGAAGCATTCTTGTATGTTCTTTTAAATTTTTGAAACAAAATTGCCATCGCACGATCTCAATCAGATACATTTTGTGAAAACAAGGACAGTTGGGTGGGGGGAGCTACTTGACCTCCATCATTATTGACACTTAAAAGGGAACTAGAAATTCCAATTTCAACTAAATGAGCCACCTCTAAAGTTTATGCAATTATCTCTTCCATAAGAACCTTAAATGCCCCAGGGGCAAAATTTACAACCATCACCCTCAGGCTCTGGTGGTTTGCGTCAACTTCAAAAGCCTTGTTATATGATATTTGGACTATTTTGAATAAAAATACTGTCTCAAAATATCTTTTGTAAAATTTCGGGAAAATACGACGTGTTTGCGTGTATTTAATAGGGGGGCGGGGTAGCTGCGATCTGACCACTTTGACTCTGAAAACAGCACTAGAAGTTCAGATTACCAATCCAATGAGTCCCCGTCCAAAGCATTAACAACCGCCCTTTCAGTAAGGACCTCATAAGCCCCCACGGCATAACTTACAACCCTTTTCCTGAGAACTGTAGAGGAAGGGGGGGGGGGTTGTCTCCCTCACAGACATAAATTCCAAAACCTTCAAGTGCAATGAATGAAATTTTTACCTAAGAATTTTAATTGGAGGTGTTAAGGGAAATAGTGAGCGTGGAGGGGGGCTGGTTGCTCTCAAATCACTTTAACTCTTAAGAAGGATATTATAACTTCCAATTTCAAATCAAATAAGCCCCATTTGAAGTTTAGACGACTGCCCATTCCATGAAAACCTTATATGCCAACATGGCATAACTTACAACCCTATCCCCAGGGCACTGCGGGTTTGTGTCATCCCTAGAGACATTATTGTATGTTCTTTGGACTATTTGGAACAAAATCACTATCTCACAATTTCAATCAGATGCGTTTTTTGAAAAGTGGGGTTGTCAAGGAGAGGGGTGGGTCTAAATGCCCTCCATCACTTTTGACGCTTAAAAACTAGAACTTCTAATTTTCAACCAAATGAGCCTCTTCTAAAGTTAAACAACCATCCCTTCCATAAAAATCATAAATGCCCCATAGCAATACTTAGCCTACAACCCTCGTCCCTAGGCTCTGGTGGTTTGTTTCAGCCCCGAAAGCCTTGTTATACGATCTTTGGAATATTTTGAACAAAATGACTGTCTTAAAATTTGTATTCGATGCATTTCAAGAAAACACGTGTTGGAGTGGGGGGGTTAATTGCTCCCTGATCACTTTGGCTCTTAAAAAGGGCACTATAAATTCAGATTACCAATCCAATGAGTCCCCTCCGAACTATATACAACCACCCTTTCTATAAAAACATTATATGTCCCCGGGGCATAGCTTACAACCCTTGCTCTGAGAGACTTGGGGGGGGGGATGTCTTTCTCAAAAACATAATTTCCGGACTCCTCAATTAAAATGAAAAAAATTGCAATCTCCAAATTTTGATTGGATTTCTTTGTGGGAATGATGAGCTCGACGGGGAGGGGAGGGGGGGGGGGCTAGTGGCTCTCAAATCACTTTTGACTCTTAAAAAGGGTACTATAAGTTTCAATATTAAATGAGGCCCATCCGAAAACTATACGACCACCCATTCCATAAAAACATTAGATGACCCCAGACCATGACTTACAACCCTATCCCCAGGGCACTGGGGGGCGGTGTCAACCCACGAGTCATTGTTTTAGTTCTTTGGACTATTTTGAGTAAAATTACTATCTAGAAATTTTAATCAGATTCGTTTGGTAAAAAAAAGGTATCTCGGGGGGGGGGAGCTAACTGCCCTCTATCACTTTTGATTCTTAAAAGGGAACTACAATGTCCAATTTTTAACCAAATGAGCCTCCTCTAAAGTTTATGCAACCATCCCTTCCATAAAAACCTTAAATACCCCTGGGCATAACTTACAACCCTTGCCCCTAGGCTCTGGGGATTGTTTCAGCCCCAAAAGCCATGTTATATGATATTTAAACTATATTGACTAAATGGTTATCGCAAAATGTTTATTAGATGCATTTCGTGACAATGCTATATGTGTGTGTGTGGCAGGGTAGCTTCCCTTCGATCACTTTAACTCTTAAAAAGACCCGTAGAGCGTCTGATTACCAATCCAATGAACCCCCTCCGAAATTTATAAGACCAAACTTTCTTTAGACTCCTTATATGCCCCCAGGGCATAACTTACAGCCCTGTCCCCTGAGGGCTGGGGGGATTTGTTATCCTCAAAGACATAATAGTAATATCCCATCTCTGCTTTCTGCAACACCCATAGCAAGGATTTCTACAACACCCATGGCAGATTAGCATGGGATTTCTGCAACATGCCCTCCCCAGTTTCTAGAACATGCCCTCTCTTTTTCAATAGGGGGGAAGGGCTTTATATGTTCATTGACATTATTATATGTTCTTTGGACTATTTGGAACAAAATCACTCTCTCACAATTTCAATCAGATGCGTTTTTTGAAAAGAGGGGTTGTCAAGGAGAGGGGTGGGTCTAAATGCCCTCCATCACTTTTGACGCTTAAAAACTAGAACTTCTAATTTTCAACCAAATGAGCCTCTTCTAAAGTTAAACAACCATCCCTTCCATAAAAACCATAAATGCCCCACAGCAATACTTACAACCCTCGTCCCTAGGCTCTGGTGGTTTGTTTCAGCCCCGAAAGCCTTGTTATACGATCTTTGGAATATTTTGAACAAAATGACTGTCTTAAAATTTGTATTCGATGCATTTCGAGAAAACACGACGTGTTGGAGTGGGGGGGGTTAACTGCTCCCTGATCACTTTGGCTCTTAAAAAGGGCACTATAAATTCAGATTACCAATCCAATGAGTCCCCTCCGAACTATATACAACCACCCTTTCTATAAAAACATTATATGTCCCCGGGGCATAGCTTACAACCCTTGCTCTGAGAGACTTGGGGGGGGGGCGGGGATGTCTTTCTCAAAAACATAATTTCTGGACTCCTCAATTAAAATGAAAAAAATTGCAATCTCCAAATTTTGATTGGATGTCTTTGTGGGAATGATGAGCTCGACGGGGAGGGGGGGGCTAGTTGCTCTCAAATCACTTTTGACTCTTAAAAAGGGTACTATAAGTTTCAATTTTAAATGAGGCCCTTCTGAAGACTATACGACCACCCATTCCATAAAAACCTTAGATGACCCCAGACCATGACTTACAACCCTATCCCCAGGGCACTGGGGGGTTGTGTCAACCCAAGAGTCATTGTTTTCGTTCTTTGGACTATTTTGAGTAAAATTACTATCTCGAAATTTTAATCAGATTCGTTTGGTAGAAAACGGTATCTCGGGGGGGGGAGCTAACTGCCCTCCATCACTTTTGATTCTTAAAAGGGAACTAGAATGTCCAAATTTTAACCAAATGAGTCTCATCTAAAGTGTATACAACCATCCCTTCCATAAAAACCTTAAATACACCTGTGCAAAACTTACAACCCTTGCCCCTAGGATCTGGGGATTGTTTCAACCCCAAAAGCCATGTTATATGATATTTAAACTATATTGACTAAATGGCTATCGCAAAATGTTTATTAGATGCATTTCGTGACAATGCTATATGTGTGTGTGTGGCAGGGTAGCTTCCCTTCGATCACTTTAACTCTTAAAAAGACCCGTAGAGCTTCTGATTACCAATCCAATGAACCCCCTCCGAAATTTATAAGACCAAACTTTCTTTAGACTCCTTATATGCCCCCAGGGCATAACTTACAGCCCTTTCCCCTGAGGGCTGGGGGGATTTGTTATCCTCAAAGGCATAATAGTAATATCCCATCTCTGCTTTCTGCAACACCCATAGCAAGGATTTCTACAACACCCATGGCAGATTAGCATGGGATTTCTGCAACATGCTCTCCCCAGTTTCTAGAACATGCCCTCTCTTTTTCAATAGGATTTCTGTACCATGTCCTGTTACATCACGCGAAACGCCCCTATATATTTCTATGATAGTCCTCTGACGTCACGACAGCCATAGGAAAAATAACATTGAATTTTAAACTGAACCCTCTGACGTCCTGCGACAACCCTCTGTCTATTTCTACAACATGCCCTCCCTTTTTCAGTAGGATTTCTGCCATTTGGCTTGAACAGCAAGGGAAATAAATTGGCTTGAAAATCAAGAAAATTGACTTTAACCACGTTATTCTCCACAAACAGCATCTTTTTTTCTTTCTTCTTTTCCACAGATAGCTTGGTACTGGAACATCGTAGAGAATTGTTCAATGGCTCATTTTAAAGGATATCTCTAGATCTAGTGCCATTTGTACTTAATTTTTTTTAAAAAAATAGAATCAATTTTTTACGAAAAACTTAATTTTTTATGTACAATATTGATCAATGACGTCATGGTCGTTGGATGTAGTTAGTACATAATAACTACCCGACGTGGGATTTAAAATGTATTTCCAGACCAAAAATTCAATTTTTCTATATATCTTATTTTTTAGTTTATAATCGCTAAAGTCATTACGTGAACTGCAAAAATGTTTATGATATATGAGCAATAATTTTAATCTTTTCATTCAAACGAACGAAATATTTGAAAATTTAAAAATTAGTATTATTTTTTGTTACGTTATGGGTACTTAATATGAGACTTAAGAAATTATAATAGGATAATTAAAATAGTAATATGATGCCTTCTAAGCGAGTTATACGTAATTTAAAAAAACAGTACTAAACAAAAAACAGAGATAGCATCTTGGAAAAGAGAAAAGCAAAGGTATTCAATCGACAAGGCGTATCGAGATGCAAAAATTGATAGTGACAAACAGCGTTATTATAATGATGAAGTTTATAGACATGCAAAAATTGAGACAGCCAAACAAAAGAGCAAGGAACGGTATGATAATGATAAGGATTACCAAAACCAGGGTTCGGACAGGTCGGTTCGTTTCAAATTTTAGGCTCTGTCCTATTTTTATAGGATTTTCCGGGCCCAAATATAGGCCAAATATAGGATTAGGAAGTCCTCGGGATCAGATCTGTGGTAGATGGCGTGGGATGCCTAGTCACATAAATTCGTCATTTCCCGAGTTTTTGCATTCATTTATTTACTTTTTTATTTCAAATACAAACTGTACAAATAGTAAAAAACAGTAAAAAATCAGATACACATACTGTGCCAACGATTGACTGATACAGGTAAAATATTTGGAATCCCTCTCGCTGCTTCTTGGGCATCAATTTCGATATGAGGTCAGTTTTTCTCTTTGCAAGAGACTGCTCCATTCTCGTAGATTCCACCATCTGCTCTCTTTCACTGTTCTGAACTTCACAGCTCCTTCGAGCAAAGAAACAGCTAGGTTAATGTCTATGGAACTCTTGGACTCGGCAGCCTTCTTCATTCTTTCGGGCGCTTCCTGATGTAGAGTATCTGCTACTGTTCTCTTTTCTTGCTCTGATGCTCTTAAGTTTTTTCCTTTTGCTTTCCAGGTCTTCTATTTCTTTCTTTTTGTCGTGGACCTCCTGCAACTTCCGCTTTCTGTCCTCTTCAAAAACTGCTTTCTCCTTCTCGGATAGCTCTTCTTTTTTCTTTTCATCCAGATTGTTGATACCAAGACCGTGCGGAACGTGCAAGATTCAACAGCTCTTTTATAATAAGAAACCGTTCTGTTTTCCTCCATAAAGCCTACACGTGTCATATACCATGAGTCTCGCATTCAGAATGCGTTCAGACATCAAGGCCTGGTCTTCACCGAGAATCCAACCAGAACACGAGAACCCACGCTCAACATCTGCGCTGCCATGCAACAACGTCAGCACCTTTTGATAAGCTTGGTAAGTTCCGGGTCCTTGCTGTCCCTGCGCTCATTCACCAGTCCAGAATAATGGCTCCAAAAATGATCGATCCGAGTAATGTCCTCTCGGGGTCCCATTGCCATTCCCAAAAGCAGCCACTTAGCCTGGGCAACGTCTGAGCTTACTCCAATCGCAATCTCGCGTGCCACACCCGCTCTGTCTGCAATGCTTCTTGAATCCTTCATGTTTATCGGACTCAAACAGCGTAAAGCTTCTAGAAAACCATCCTTTTCCAGAAGACATTTGTTCAAAATATGACGAATATCCGCAATAGAATGTTTTCGCACATTGACATAGAAAATGGTTCCCCATTTTCTGAAACTATGGGCTGTTTTGCAAATTTTTCAGCAAGGTTCAACATTTCTGGTGAGAAATTTTCAGTCTCGGTCACGAAATCTGGAGTAAAGAGCCGTCCGCAAAACGTTACAACTAGCCTTTTGATCTCTGAGTGCAGAACATGAATGAGAGGCTCTTCTTTCTGGAACAGTTGGGTGACACTCATGAACAGTTCTGCTGTTCTTGAGTTTGTGAAACTCATGAACACTCATGAACAGTTCAATGGCTGAAATAATCTTCCTATACAGGTCAGCACTTGTCGCGAGGCCCATAAAACTTGTGCATAAATGTGTGCTCTGGATGTCGTTTCTGTATGAGGACCAATATCGAACACGTATCAGTAACTCTTTCATACCAGCGTTGTTGGTTGTCTTGTCATATTCTAATACAAAATAAGAATGAATGGCCTTCACAATCTCTTGAGTACAGTAAGGATGCAGCACATCAGTGGTTAGATACATGTGTTTCTTTGCACATAGGGACATTCTGTCGGGGATCTTACCGGGAAACATAGCATGGAAGGTTGTGACAATATAGTCTGAAGAGTTAGCAGACATGGAACTCTGAACCTTTTGAAGTGCCCATATTTACTCAGTTTTATAAGCGGCATCACGCTCAAAAAACATGTTTGTACCAACTAATGGCTTATCCTTGGTTGTTTTATCAACTTGAGATTGTCCGGTCAGTTGTAGCTGTGGTGGATGTAGTTGAGCAGTAACTGCGGCTTTGTGTTCTGCAGATCGCACGTGTTGGTTTAGCTGAGCAGCCCCAGCTGTGCAACCAAGATTTTTCAAGCCGAGTTTGCAAAAGAACGAGTACTGGTAGTTCCCAGTCTTACACCATTTGCCAATCTTTCTACCGCTGCAATCCGTCTTAGCAAGCCATGAACTATTGAACTTGGTAAGCCCCATACTTAAAAATTATATAATCCCTATTTATTTTTCAGTTAACATGGGTTAGATGTCGTTCTTTACTACAAATTACAAAAAGTTTTTAACCCCATTAATTTTCTTTAAAATGAGCCATTGAACAACTCTCTACGATGTTCCAATGCCAAGCTATCTGTGGAATTACTAACCTATACTATAATTAAGTGGCGTATAAAATTTAGTATAGGCAAGAGGTCGTTCTTCATTACAACAAATCTTACTAGGTTACTAGCTACCGCTGCAACCCGGACTAGCTACCGCTGCATTCCGGATTCCCTCCTTTACTGATAGATACCAAAATCCTTACTGTATTACAAACAAGAAAAAGCCTATGGCTTTTTCTTAAATGGAATAGTAAGAGACGACCTGGATACAACCTACGATTATGACATCATTGATCAATCTTTAATATTAAATATAATTTATTTTAGTTACTATGGGCTGGAAGTTTGTTCTTTACTGTAATGTTTGGCTGTCTCAATTTTTGCATGTCTATAATCCTCATCATTAAGATAACACTCCTTGCTGTTTTGTTTGCTTCTCTCAATTTTCGCATCTCGATACGCCTTGTCGGTTGAATACCTTTGCTTTTCTCTTTTCAAGATGTTGTCTCTGTTTTTTTGTATAGTACTGTTTTTTTTAATTACGTATAACTCTATTAGAAGGTATCTTATTACAGAACAAGAAAAATATTCTTATCTAATTAACACTTCTTAAGACTCGTATCATGTACCCATAACCTAGCAAAAAATAAAACTATTTTTTTAATTTTCAGGTATTTCGTTAGTTTGAATGAAAAGATTAAAATTATTGCTCAGATATCATAAATATTTTTGCAGTTTACATAATAACTTTAACGATTCTAAACTGAAAAATAAAATATATTAAAAAATTGAATTTTTGGCCTGAAAATACATAGTAAATCCCACATCGGGTAGTTAGTACCTAACCAAAAACAAAACTAATTTTAACATTTTAAGGTATTTTTCTAGCTTGAATTGAAATATTCAAACTATTGCTCAGATAACATGAATATTTTTGCAGTTTACACAAGCTTCAAAGAACGCATAAGGACAAATTAAAAACTATATTCAGAAGTCCAAAAAGATGAAAACAATGCAGGCTGATCTTAGTAAATTGAGAAAACTTTTACGAATGTTTTACCGGGATTACGAAAAATATTCAAAAATAAAGATTAAAATTATCTCTGAAAGAAAGGATTTTGTTGAAAAGTCAGCTAGAGATGCTTTCGCAAAACTTCATAGTAATATCCAAAAGAAATGTTGCATGTTTAGTGAAAAGCTTCCAAGGTATGAACCGGCAACTATGGAACAGTTTACAGATGTAATGGGAAATTTTATACATCACTGTGAATATATGGAGGCATAATTGTCCTTTACTTAGTTTCAGCTTAAATTCGATGATCGGGACTTTATGTACTAACTACATCCAAAGACTATGACGTCATTGATCAATATTGTATATAAAAAATTAAGTTTTTCGTAAAAAATAATTAATTTTAAAAAAATTAGTACAAACAGCGCTAGATCTAGAGATTTCCTTTAAAATGAGCCATTGAACAACTCTCTACGATGTTCCAGTGCCAAGCTATGTGTGGAAAAGAAAGAAAGAAAAAATATCCAGTTTGTGGAGAATAACCTGGTTATAGTCAATTTTCTTGATTGTCAAGCCAATATATTTTCTTTGTTATTCAAGCAAAAGGGCGGTAAGTTTGCTTTATAGGGGTTTTGGACAAGGCGGTTCTAATGGTGTACTTTTTGTTTTGATCTGACTCTTTTTTTAGGAGTTAGGAGCTTTTATATTTCTTAACATTGGACGTGATCGTCTCTTACTAGAACTAGATTGTTAGCTACCGCTGCAACCCGGATAATTCTTTACTCTAACAACCAGGATGACGTCAGTTACAACTTGGGTTTCTTTTTATGCTATATCATTACAAACAAGAAAAAGCCTACGGCTTTTTCTTCTTTTAAATAGTAAGAGACGATCCTCAAGCAATCAAGTAGCTATCAAAGTCCAATGTATGCAGTGGTATGTTATTCCAATGATCGTATTTTAATGTAATTTTCTTGATTTTCAAGCCAATATATTGCCCTTGCTGTTCAAGCCAAGGGACTGAAAGTTTCCTATACAGGGGTTTGGACAAGGCGGTTCTAATGGTGTACTTTTTGTTTTGATCTGACTCCTTTTTTAGGAACTATGAGTTTTTATATTTCGTAACATTGGACGTGATCGTCTCTTACTAGGTTGCTAGCTACCGCTGCAACCCAGACTAGGTTGCTAGCTATTGCTGCAACACGGATAATTGACAAACACCATTTATGATGAGCTATATTCGTCCTTTATGTAACTACACCTGGAACCACCATGTATCATTTAGTATGGGAGAGAGATCGTTCTTTACTGTAAACAATAACCCATAACTCCTAAAAATAATCTTCTAATGATTGTCCTTTAATATAAAAATAGGTTTTTTTCTGGAATCTTCTGTGATTATGCAGAAGATATTTCCTTTATACTTTTGTCTTTTAATATTTTTATTTCCTTTCGTCCTTTACCTAATTAATTACACAATACACTAGATGTAGCAATTTGCTTTAAAATGAGCTATTAAACATAAACTGAACCATTAACCATTAATAATAACATGGTTACAAACAGGAAAAAGCCTACGGCTATTTCTTCTTTCAAATAGTAAGAGACGAACGTCAAACAATCAAGTAGCTAACTAGTTCCAATGTACACAATGGTTTAATATTCCAATGATAGTATTTTAATATCTTTTCAACACATTGTAAACAGTAACCTTTGATTACTCTCATCATCATCTACATAATGGTTACTTATAATACTTCAGTTACTATGGACTGAAGATCCTTCTTTAATGTAAATTTTTAACAAGTTGTAAACAGTAACCTAATCAATGTGATTATAATAACTTTATATTCGTTCTTTATTATATTCCCTGTTGTATCAGTTACTATGAGATAGACTTCGGTCCTTACACTAATATAATTTGACGAAATCAATAAGAATTCCAAATAGGGATAGGTCCTTTTATTATACAGTGAAACTAAAATATAAAACAAAGACTCTAAATATTTCGATGACACAGTATATCATCATCATCAGTAGAGTTATTCTAGGAGTAACTCTACTGATGATGATGACCGACTGTTTCATCGAAATATTTAGAGTCTTTGTTTTTATATTTTCGTTTCACTGTCTAATAAAAGGACCTATCCCAATTTGGAATTCTTATTGATTTCGTCATAGAAAAGGCAGTTTGGTCATGGAGAATAATACTAATATAATTTTGTTTTGATCTGAATTTTTTTTTTTAGGGGTTATGGTTTTTTATATTTCTTAACATTGGACGTGATCGTCTCTTACTAGGTTGCTAGCTACCGCTGCAACCCGGATACTATAACAACCAGGATGACGTCAGTTACAACTTGAGTTTCGTTTTATGCTATATCATTCCAAACAGAACCTCAAGCAATCAAGTAGCTAACTAAGTCCAATGTATGCAGTGGTATGTTATTCCAATGATCGTCTTTTAATGTAACCATTGAACAACTCTCTACGATGTTCCAGTGCCAAGCTATCTGTAGAATTGCTAACCTATACTATAATTAAGTGGTGTATAAAATTTAGTATATGCAAGAGGTCGTTCTTTGTTATAATTTTTATCCCCATTAATGTCCTTTCAAATGAGCCATTAAACAACTCTCTACAATATTCCAGTGCCAAGCTATCTGTGGAATTACTAACCTATACTATAATTAAGTGGCGTATAAAATTTAGTATAGACAAGAGGTCGTTCTTTATTATAAATTCTTTATTATAACTTTAAAATGAGTTATTAAGCGTAAACTCAACCATTAACCATTAATAATAACCTGGTTACAAACAGGAAAAAGCCTATGGCTTTTTCTTCTTTCAAATAGTAAGAGACGAACCTCAAACAATCAAGTGTCTAACTAGTTCTAATGTACACAATGGTTTGATATTCCATTGATAGTCTTTTAATTTCTTTTCAACACATTGTAAACAGTAACCTTTGATTACTGTAAGCATCATCTATGTAATGGTTCCTTACAACACTTCAGTTACTATGGACTAAAGATCGTTCTTTAATGTAATATTTTTGCAGTTTACATAATAATTTGAGTGATTAAGCCAAAAAAGAAAATTTTGGTTCCAGGAGTTTCGGTTACTATTGAGACAAGTAGCTATTATTACTATAGAGTTCAGTACCATGAAATGTTTGATTTCTTCAAAATTCAAATATCTTTGAAAAGACTGCAGTATGAAAATACATCAAAAATGTAGTTTTTTTGACAAAATTGATTCTACTTTAAAAAGTATTTTATTTTTAATTACAAAAGGCACTAGATGTTGCAATTTCCTTTAAAATGAGCTATTATACAGCTCTCTATGATTTTCCAGTGCCCAGCTAGCTGAGGAGGAAAATCAAGCGGAAAAAAAATATCCCGTTTGTGGAGAATAACATGGTAAAAGTCAATTTTCTTGATTTTCGAGCCAATATATTTTCTTTGTTATTCAAGCCAAAGGGCGGTAAGTTTCCTTTATAGAGGTTTCGGGCAAGGCGGTTCTAATGGTGTACTTTTTGTTTTGATCTGACTCTTTTTTTAGGAGTTGGGGGGTTTTATATTTCTTAACATTGGAGGTGATCGTCTCTTACTAGGTTGCTAGCTACCGCTGCAACCCGGATTTATTGTAACAACCCGGAAAACCTTAACTATAATTAAGTGACGCATAAAATTTAGTATAGGTAAGAGGTGGTTCTTTATTATAATGAAAGACTGCAGTGTGAAAAGACATCAAAAATGCAGTTTTTGGTGGAAAACTTTATTCTCTTTTAGAAAAAATTTATTTTAGTTACTATAGATTTTTAACCCAATTAATTTCCTTTAAAATGAGCCATTGAACAACTCTCTACGATGTTCCAGTGACAAGCTATCTCTGGAAACAAAAGAAAAAAATAAAAAAAAAATATCCCATTTTGGCAGAACGTGGTAGTAGCTGCCACTTTTCTTGATTTTCAAGCCAATATATTTCCCTTACTGTTCAAGCCAAGGGACAGAAAGTTTACTATACAGGGGTTTCGGACAAGGCGGTTCTACTGGTGCACTTTTTGTTTTGATCTGACTCCTTTTTTAGGAACTATGGGTTTTTATATTTCTTAACATTGGACGTGATCGTCTCTTACAAGGTTGCTAGCTACCGCTGCAACCCGGATTAAATATAACTGTACTAGACTATACTATACGCAAGTGGCCTATAAAAATTTAGTATAGGCAAGAGGCCGTTCTTTACTGTATCACATATGCAAGATAGCATAGGCAAGAGTTCGTTCCTTATTGTATTTTCTTTAAAATGAGCCATTGAACAACTCTCTACGATGTTCCAGTGCCAAGCTATCTGTTGAATTACTAACCTATACTATAGTTTAGTGGCCTATATAATTTAGTATAGGCAAGAGGTCGTTCTTTATTATAATAATGTATGAATACAAACAGGAAAAAGCCTACGGGTTTTTCTTCTTTGGAATAGTAAGAGACGAACCTCAAAGAATCAGGCAGCTAACTAAGTCTAATCTAAGCAATTGTTTGTTCTTCTAATGATCATCTTTTAATTTGGCGTTTCTTACTAGGTTGCTAGCTACCACTTAAACCCGGATTATGTAATAGGTTGCTAGCTACCGCTGCAACTTAGATATTCTTATTTCTGCTACTATGGGCTAAGGTTCGTTCTTTCATGTAAAACTAGCAAAACATTTTTTAAGCCTGATGAAGATTTAACTAATGTGTCAAAAGTAAGGTTGCAAGTCGACGATTTTGTTTTGGCCTTATTATGATTGGTATGGTGAAATAATAATATGCATATGGCTCTTAAATCATACTTCTTTATGGTTCCATATGGTCTAGTGGCTAGGCTAGTTAACTTTCTCTTAACAAAAATTTTTAACTCTATAATCTTCGAACATTTGAACCTTTTATAATTTATAATGATGTATAATATAAATACTGTAATCTTAACTATATTGAAGTTGCGTATGCAAGTTAGTATAGGGAAGAGTTAGATCTTTATTATAACTACTGCTGCAACCCAAATTATAAGAGGCAGCCTGGCCGAGTGGTCCAAGACACTGGTGTTAGCCACCAGTCTCTTCCGAGGCGTGGGTTCAAATCTTACCGCTGGTATACGATTATGTTTGAAAGACTGCAGTGTGAAAAGACATCAAAAATGCAGTTTTTGGTGGGAAAATTTATTCTCTTTTAGAAATAATTTATTTTAGTTACAAAAGGTTTTTAACCCAATTAATTTCCTTTAAAATGAGCTATTGAACAACTCTCTACGATGTTCCAGTGCCAAGCTAACTGTGGAAAAGAAAAAAGAAAAAAAGAAAACAATATCTCTTTTAGGCAGAATCGTGTAGTAGCTGCCACTTTTCTTGATTTTCAAGCCAATATATTTCCCTTGCTGTTCAAGCCAAGGGACAGAAAGTTTCCTATACAGGGGTTTCGGACAAGGCGGTTCTAATGGCGTACTTTTTGTTTTGATCTGACCTCTCTGTTAGGAACTATGGGTTTTTATATTTCTTAACATTGGACGTGATCGTCTCTTACTAGGTTGCTAGCTACCGCTGCAACCCGGATACCCCTGATTACAAACAGGAAAAAGCCTACGGCTTTTTCTTCTCTGAAATAGTAAGAGACGAACCTCAAACAATCAAGTAGCTAACTAAGTCGAATGTATGCAATGGTTTATTATTCTAATGATCGTCTTTTAATGTAAAATAGATTATTTCACTTAGCATGGTCATGTCGTTCTTTACTGTAATACTAATGGTGTACTTTTTGTTTGGATCTGACTTTTTGTACGAGTTAGGGATTTTTATATTTCTTAACATTGGACGTGATCGTCTCTTACTAGGTTGCTAGCTACCGTTGCAACCCGGATATTTTCAACCCCATTAATTTCCTTTAAAATGAGCCATTGAACAACTCCCTACGATGTTCCAGTGTGTAGCTATCTGTGGAATTACTAACCTATACTATAATTAAGTGGTGCATATTAATTAGTATAGGCAAGAGGTCGTTCTTTATTATAATGAAATAGTAAGAGACGAACCTCAAAAACTCAAAGGGCTAACTAATTCCAATATGTGCAATGGTTTTTTATCCCAATGATCGTCTTTTAATGTAACTTCAAAATTCAAACATCTTTGGAAACAATGCAGTATGAAAATACATCAAAAATGAAGTTTTTGGACAAAACTGATTGTACTTTAAAAACTATTTTATTTTTAATTACAAAAAGCACTAGATGTAGCAATTTCCTTTAAAATGAGCTATTATACAGCTCTCTATGATTTTCCAGTGCCCAGCTAGAAGAGGAGAAATAAAAATCTTTCAGTTAACATGGGCTAGGTGTCGTTCTTTATTGTATTATTACTTCTCGATACGCCTGGTCGGTTGAATACCTTTGCTTTTTTCTTTTCAAGTTACTATCTCTGTTGTTTGTGTAGTACTGTTTTTTCAACTTGCGTATAGTTTGCTTTGATCTAACCATTATCTAATCCAGAATGAGAAAATTTAAATCTTTGTCGTTCTTAAGTAGTAATTATGACATCACGGCGTAATGATTTTATTGACGTCATGGCGTAATGATATTATTTGATGACGTCATCAGAAACAACAATATAATTTCGTGTTTTTCTATTCACGTCATAGCTCTAATATAAAACTATGATGACATTCATTATTTATCTAGTAGGGTTTCAGACAAGGTAATTCTAATGATGTACTTTTGTTTTGATCTGACTCTATTTTTAGGAGTTTTGTTATATTTCTTAGCATTGGACTGATCGTCTCTTACTAGGTTGCTAGCAACTGCTGCAACCCAAATTCATATATATATTCATTTATGAGAGGCAGCCTGGCCGAGTGGTCCAAGGCACAAGTGTTATCCACCAGTCTCTTCGGAGGCGTGGGTTCAAATCTTACCGCTGGTATACGATTATGTTTGAAAGACTGCAGTGTGAAAAGACATCGAAAATGCAGTTTTTGGTGGAAAAATTTATTCTCTTTTAGAAATAATTTATTTTAGTTACTATAGATTTTTAACCCAATTAGTTTCCTTTAAAATGAGCTATTGAACAACCCTCTACGATGTTCCAGTGCCAAGCTATCTCTGGATACAAAAAAAAAGAAAAGAGAAAAAAATATCCCGTTTGGGGAGAATAGCGCCCTTGCTGTTCAAGCCAAGGGACAGAAAGTTTCCTATACAGGGGTTTTGGACAAGGCGGTTCTAATGGTGTACTTTTTGTTTTGATCTGACTCCTTTGTTAGGAACTATGGGTTTTTATATTTCTTAACATTGGACGTGATCGTCTCTTACTAGATTGCTAGCTACCGCTGCAACCCGGACTATATCGGTCCTGTATTTAATTTTATGCTATATCATTACACACAGGAAAAAGCCTACGGCTTTTTCTTCTTTGAAATAGTAAGACACGAACCTCAAGCAACTACCCCTGGAACCACCATATATCAGTTACTATGGATGAGAGATCGTTCTTTACTGTAAATTATGCGTTCTTCGGTACAACCCCGCAGAGAATTTAATTTTTTCATTATAGCTTTTGTCACCCCAGTATCTACCCATTATTCTGGTAGCAACTTTTTTCTTATGTTTGTTTCGGTAATCTATATCATTATCATACCGTTCCTTGCTCTTTTGTTTCGCTGTCTCAATTTTCCCTTCTCGATACCCCTGATCCGTAAGATACCTCTGTTTTGCTCTGTCATATTTCATTTTCTTAAATCCTGGATCACAAGACATCTTAGTAGCAATCCTTACGCGTTCTCGAGCTTTATTGCGTTTGGTGGCATTTTTATCTCTTTTAAATAAACTTTTCTTATATTTCAGGATGTTAGCTTTATTTTTTGTGTAGTAAAGTTTTCTATTAGTAGAAATTTGGATTGTTCTATTTTGATATTGTTTTTGGTTATTCTTTCTTTTTTTCCACTCGCGTGAGACCATATTTTTTCAAGATTTAAAATTATTAAGCACACAAAATCCCGTGTCGAGTATCTAAAACCTAGCATAAAACAAAAATAATTTAAAAATTTTCAGGTATTTATCTTGTTTGAATTACAAAATTAGAATTATTGGATAGACACAAAAAATATTTTTTAATTTTAAATAATAAGTTTATTGATTCTGGACTGAAAACTAAAATAATTGCAATTATGAGACAATAATATGGAGATATGTACTTTACGGGTTACAGGATACAATAATAAATTTGAACTGAGATGAAAAAAAAATTTCTTCCAGGAGACAAAAAGCAAAACTAATTTTAGAATTTTCATGTATTTTTGTTGTTTAAATTAAAAAATTACTATTACTGATTAGGCATCATAAATATTTTTGCAGTTTACATAATAATTTTAGCGATTAAGCCAAAAAAGAAAATTTTGGTTCCAGGAGTTTCGGTTACTATTGAGACAAGTAGCTATTATTACTATAGAGTTCATTACATGGACTGTTTTATTGCTTCAAAATTCAAATATCTTTGAAAAGACTGCAGTATGAAAATACATCAAAAATGCAATTTTTTTGACAAAATTGATTCTACTTTAAAAAGTATTTTATTTTTAAATACAAAAGTGACTAGATGTTGCAATTTCCTTTAAAATGAGCTATTATACAGCTCTCTATGATTTTCCAGTGCCCAGCTAGCTGAGCAGAAAGAAAAAGCGGAAAGAAAAAAATATCCCGTTTGTGGAGAATAACGTGGTAAAAGTCAATTTTCTTGATTTTCAAGCCAATATATTTTCTTTGTTATTCAAGCCAAAGGGCGGTAAGTTTCCTTTATAGAGGATTCGGACAAGGCGGTTCTAATGGTGTACTTTTTGTTTTGATCTGACTCTTTTTTTAGGAGTTGGGGGGTTTTATATTTCTTAACATTGGAGGTGATCGTCTCTTACTAGGTTGCTAGCTACCGCTGCAACCCGGATTAGATATTACGTCATGTCACTTATTACGTCATATATGGTTATTAGTAGATAATCGGTAAAATATTCGTTCTTTATTATAAAATCTTAACTATAGTGAAGTTGCCTATGCAAGTTAGTATAGGGAAATGTTCGATCTTTATTATAAAAATAAAAAAGACATCAAAAATGCAGTTTTTGGTGGAAAAATTTATTCTCTTTTAGAAATAATTTATTTTAGTTACTATAGATTTTTAAACCAATTAATTTCCTTTAAAATGAGCCATTGAACAACTCTCTACGATGTTCCAGTGCCAAGCTATCTGTGAAAAAGAAAAAAAGAAAAAAAAATATCCCGTTTAGGCAGAATGCTGTAGTAGCTGCCACTTTTCTTGATTTTCAAGCCAATATATTTCCCTTGCTGTTCAAGCCAAGGGACTGAAAGTTTCCTATACAGGGGTTTCGGACAAGGCGGTTCTAATGGTGTACTTTTGAATTTGATCTGACCCCTTTTGTGGGAACTATGGGTTTTTATATTTCTTAACATTGGACGTGATCGTCTCTTACTAGGTTGCTAGCTACCGCTACAACCCGGATGGTTCCAGGATACAATAATAACTTTGAACTGAGATGAAAAAAAATTTCTTCCAGGAGACAAAAAGCAAAACTAATTTTAGAATTTTCATGTATTTTTGTTGTTTAAATTAAAAAATTACTATTACTGATTAGGCATCATAAATATTTTTGCAGTTTACATAATAATTTTACCGATTAAGCCAAAAAATAAAATTTTGGTTCCAGGAGTTTCGGTTACTATTGAGACAAGTAGCTATTATTACTATAGAGTTCATTACCATGAACTGTTTGATTGCTTCAAAATTAAAATATCTTTGAAAAGACTGCAGTATGAAAATACATCAAAAATGCAATTTTTCTACTTTAAAAAGTATTTTATTTTTAATTACAAAAGGCACTAGATGTAGCAATTTCCTTTAAAATGAGCTATTATACAGCCCTCTATGATTTTCCAGTGTCCAGCTAGCTGAGGAGAAAAAAAAAGCGGAAAGATAAAAAGATGCCGTTTGTGGAGAATAGCGTGGTTAAAGTCAATTTTCTTGATTTTCAAGCCAATATATTTTCTTTGTTATTCAAGCCAAAGGGCAGTAAGTTTATTTATAGGGGTTTCGGACAAGGCGGTTCTAATGGTGTACTTTTTGTTTTGATCTGACTCTTTTTTTAGGAGTTGGGGGGTTTTATATTTCTTAACATTGGGGTGATCGTCTCTTACTAGGTTGCCAGATACCGCTGCAACCCGGATTTCAACCCAATTAATTTCCTTTTAAATGAGCCATTGAACAACTTTCTACGATGTTCCAGTGCCAAGCTATCTCTGGAAAACAAGAAAAAAAGAAAAAAATATCCGGTTCAGGCAGAATGTTGTAGTAGCTGCCATTTTTCTTGATTTTCAAGCCAACATATTTCCCTTGCTGTTCAAGCCAAGGAACAGAAAGTTTACTTTACAGGGGTTTCGGATAAGGCCGTTCTAATGGTCTACGTTTTGTTTTGATCTGACTCCATTTTTAGGAGCAATGGGTTTTTATATCTCTTAACATTGGACGTGATCGTCTCTTACTAGGTCGCTAGCTACCGCTGCAACCAGGATGCTAGCTACTGTTGCAACCCGGATTGCTAGCTACCGCTGCAACCCGGATAACTTCAGTTACTATGGACTAAAGTTCGTTCTTTAATGTACTTTTTTTCCTTTCAAGTGAGACCATATTTTTTCAAGGTTTAAAATTATTAAGTACACAATACCCCGTGTCGAGTATCTAAAACCTAGCATAAAAAAAACTAATTTTTAAATTTTCAGGTATATATCTTGTTTGAATTACAAAATTAGTATTATTGGTTAGACACCATAAATATTTTTGCAGTTTACATAATAAGTGTAGTGATTCTGGACTGAAAACTAAAATAATTGTAATTATAAGACAATAATATGGAGATACGTACTTTACGGGTTACAAACCAAAAAAGTTTGGTTCCAGGATAAAATAATAACTTTGAACTGAGATGAAAAAAATTGTTCTTCCAGGAGACAAAAAGTAAAACTAATTATAAAATTTTCATGTATTTTTTTTGTTTAAATTAAGAAATTACTATTACTGATTAGGCATCATAAATATTTTTGCAGTTTACATAATAATTTTAGCGATTAAGCCAAAAAGAAAATTTTGGTTCCAGGAGTTTCGGTTACTATTGAGACAAGTAGCTATTATTTCTATAGAGTTCATTACCATGAACTGTTTGATTGCTTCACAATTCAAATATCTTTGAAAAGACTGCAGTATGAAAATACATCAAAAACGCAATTTTTTTGGACAAAATTGATTCTAATTTAAAAAGTATTTTATTTTTAATTACAAAAGGCACTAGATGCTGCAATTTCCTTTAAAATGAGCTATTATACAGGTCTATATGATTTTCCAGTGCCCAGCTAGCTGAGGAGGAAAATCAAGCGGAAAGAAAAAAATATCCCGTTTGTGGAGAATAACGTGGTAAAAGTCAATTTTCTTGATTTTCAAGCCAATATATTTTCTTTGTTATTCAAGCCAAAGGGCGGTAAGTTTCTTTTATAGAGGTTTCGGACAAGGCGGTTCTAATGGTGTACTTTTTGTTTTGATCTGACTCTTTTTTTAGGAGTTAGGGGGTTTTATATTTCTTAACATTGGAGGTGATCGTCTCTTACTAGGTTGCTAGCTACCGCTGCAACCCGGATTTTGAGGTTTCTTATATAGTAATTATGACGTCACGGCGTAATGATTTTATTTCATGACGTCATTTAATGACGTCTTCCGAAACCACAACATAATGTCGTGTTTTTCTATTCACGTCATAGCTCTAATATAAAACTATGACGAAATTCATTATTTATCTAGTAGGGTTTCAGACAAGGTAGTTCTAATGATCTACTTTTGTTTTGATTGAACTCTATTTTTAGGAGTTTTGGGTTTTTAAATTTCTTAGCATTGGACTGATCGTCTTTTACTAGGTTGCTAGCTACTGCTGCAACCCAAATTCACATATATAGTTATGAGAGGCAGATTGGCCGAGTTTTAACTCGGCTATACAAACAGGAAAAAACCTACGGCTTTTTCTTCTTTTAAATAGTAAGAGACTAAAATCAAACAATCAAGTAGCTAACTAAGTCCAATGTATGGAATGGTTTGTTATTTCAGTGATCGTCTTTTAATGTAATACCACTGCAACCCGGATTTTGGTATACTTATGTGAAGTGCTATAATACTTCAGTTACTATGGACTACAGTTTGTTCTTTAATGTAATGGGACTGATCGTCTCTTACTAGGTTGCTAGCAACTGCTGCAACCCAAATTCACATATATATTTATTTATGAGAGGCAGCCTGGCCGAGTGGTCTAAGACACTGGTGTTAGCCACCAGTCTCTTCGGAGGCGTGGGTTCAAATCTTACCGCTGGTATACGATTATGTTTGAAAGACTGCAGTGTAAAAAGACATCAAAAATGCAGTTTTTGGTGGAAAAATTTATTCTCTTTTAGAAATAATTTATTTTAGTTACTATAGATTTTTAACCCAATTAATTTCCTTTATAATGAGCTACTGAACAACCCTCTACGATGGTCCATTGCCAAGCTATCTGTGGAAAAGAAAAACAAAAAGAAAAGAGAAAAAAATATCTCGTTTGGGGAGAATAACGTGGTTAAAGTCAATTTTCTTGATTTT
Source organism: Artemia sp. Qi Xiang Cuo (assembly GCF_049724085.1). Taxonomy (NCBI): domain Eukaryota; kingdom Metazoa; phylum Arthropoda; class Branchiopoda; order Anostraca; family Artemiidae; genus Artemia; species Artemia sp. Qi Xiang Cuo. The sequence continues at coordinate 28,726,014 of NC_142813.1, forward strand.
CAAGCCAATATATTTCCCTTGCTGTTCAATCCAAGGGACAGAAAGTTTTCTATACAGGGGTTTCAGACAAGGTGGCTCTAATGGTGTACTTTTTGTTCTGATCTTACACCTTTGTTAGGAACTATGGGTTTTTATATTTCTTAACATTGGACGTGATCGTCTCTTACTAAAATGCTAGCTACCGCTGCAACCCGGATTTAGAAAAAAATTACTTTAGTTACTAAAGATTTTTAACCCAATTAATTTCCTTTAAAATGAGCTATTGAACAACTCTTTACGATGTTCCAGTGCCATGCTATCTGTGGAAAAGAAAGAAAAAAAAAGAGAAAGAAAAAAATATGCCGTTTGTGGAGAATAACGTGATTAAAGTCATTTTTCTTGATTTTCAAGCCAATATATTTCCCTTGCTGGTCAAGCCAATTGACAGAAAGTTTCCTATACAGGGGTTTCGGACAAGGTGGTTCAAATGGTGTACTTTTTATTTTGATCTGACTGCTTTTTTAGGAGCTATGGGTTTTTATATTTCTTAACACTGGACGTGATCGTCTCTTACTAGGTTGCTAGCTACCGCTGCAACCAAGATCTAATGCCAAGCTATCTGTGGAATTACTAACCTTTACTATAATTCAGTGGCGTATAAAATTTAGTATAGGCATGAGGTCGTTCTTTATTATAATTAACTATAAATAGTTATAAATAGTATAGGGAAGAGTCCAATATATGCAATGGTGTGCTTTTCTAATGATCGTCCTTTAATATAAACTATGGACTAAAGTTCGTTCTTTAATGTAAAAATTCGATGATCGAGCCTTTTTGTAACCCGGATTAAAAAATTATTATCATATCTTATATGTAACTTTTATATTATAAGTCTTCGATAGTCTAATGGTAAGTATGCCCACTTGTTACCTGGGAGAAGGGGGTTCGATTCCCCGTCGGGGAGAAATTTTTATATGTTGAATTAAAAGCACTATCTTTTCAATTTAAAATTTAAAAAAGAAACTTGTTTATTTACATTCTAGCTAAAATAATGAAGATAATATGAATGAACCACAGTGTTCAGTTTCTTTGGACTTGAGTTCGTTTCTTAACTATACTATTTTGATAGTTTTTTTGGTTATTCTTTCTTTTTTCCACTCGCATGAGACCATATTTTTTCAAGGTTTAAAATTATTAAGTACACAATACCCCGTGTCGAGTATCTAAAACCTAGCATAAAAAAAACTAATTTTTAAATTTTCAGGTATTTATCTTGTTTGAATTACAAAATTAGTATTATTGGTTAGACACCATAAATATTTTTGCAGTTTACATAATAAGTTTAGTGATTCTGGACTGAAAACTAAAATAATTGTAATTATAAGACAATAATATGGAGATACGTACTTTACGGGTTACAAACCAAAAAAAGTTTGGTTCCAGGATAAAATAATAACTTTGAACTGAGATGAAAAAAAATTTTCTTCCAGGAGACAAAATGTAAAACTAATTAAAAATTTTTCATGTATTTTTGTTGTTTAAATTAAGAAATTACTATTACTGATTAGGCATCATAAATATTTTTGCAGTTTACATAATAATTTTAGCGATTAAGCCAAAAAAGAAAATTTTGGTTCCAGGATTTTCGGTTACTATTGAGACAAGTAGCTACTATTTCTATTGAGTTCATTACCATGAACTGTTTGATTGCTTCAAAATTCAAATATCTTTGAAAAGACTGCAGTATGAAAATACATCAAAAACGCAATTTTTTTGACAAAATTGATTCTAATTTAATAAGTATTTTATTTTTAATTACAAAAGGCACTAGATGCTGCAATTTCCTTTAAAATGAGCTATTATACAGGTCTATATGATTTTCCAGTGCCCAGCTAGCTGAGGAGGAAAATGAAGCGGAAAGAAAAAAATATCCCGTTTGTGGAGAATAACGTGATAAAAGTCAATTTTCTTGATTTTCAAGCCAATATATTTTCTTTGTTATTCAAGCCAAAGATCGGTAAGTTTCCTTTATAGAGTTTTCGGACAAGGCGGTTCTAATGGTATACTTTTTGTTTTGATCTGACTCTTTTTTTAGGAGTTAGGGGTTTTATATTTCTTTACATTGGAGGTGATCGTCTCTTACTAGGTTGCTAGCTACCGCTGCAACCCGGATTTTGAGGTTTCTTATATAGTAATTATGACGTCACGGCGTAATGATTTTATTTCATGACGTCATTTAATGACGTCTTCAGAAACCACAACATAATGTCGTGTTTTTCTATTCACGTCATAGCTCTAATATAAAACTATGATGAAATTCATTATTTATCTAGTAGGGTTTCAGACAAGGTAGTTCTAATGATCTACTTTTGTTTTGATTGAACTCTATTTTTAGGAGTTTTGGGTTTTTAAATTTCTTAGCATTGGACTGATCGTCTCTTACTAGGTTGCTAGCTACTGCTGCAACCCAAATTCACATATATAGTTATGAGAGGCAGATTGGCCGAGTTTTTAACTCGGCTATACAAACAGGAAAAAGCCTACGGCTTTTTCTTCTTTTAAATAGTAAGAGACTAAACTCAAACAATCAAGTAGCTAACTAAGTCCAATGTATGGAATGGTTTGTTATTTCATTGATCGTCTTTTAATGTAATACCACTGCAACCCGGATTTTGGTATACTTATGTGAAGTGCTATAATACTTCAGTTACTATGGACTACAGTTTGTTCTTTAATGTAATGGGACTGATCGTCTCTTACTAGGTTGCTAGCAACTGCTGCAACCCAAATTCACATATATGTTTATTTATGAGAGGCAGCCTGGCCGAGTGGTCCAAGACACTGGTGTTCATTACCATGAACTGTTTGATTGCTTCAAAATTGAAATATCTTTGAAAAGACTGCAGCATGAAAATACATCAAAAATGCAATTTTTTTGACAAAATTGATTCTACTTTAAAAAGTATTTTATTTTTAATTACAAAAGTGACTAGATGTTGCAATTTCCTTTAAAATGAGCTATTATACAGCTCTCTATGATTTTCCAGTGCCCAGCTAGCTGAAAAGAAAAATCAAGCGGAAAGAAAAAAATATCCCATTTGTGGAGAATAACGTGGTAAAAGTCAATTTTCTTGATTTTCAAGGCAATATATTTTATTTGTTATTCAAGCCAAAGGGCAGTAAGTTTCCTTAATAGGGGTTTCGGACAAGGTGGTTCTAATGGTATACTTTTTGTTTTGATCTGACTCTTTTTTTAGGAGTTAGAGGTTTTATATTTCTTTACATTGGAGGTGATCGTCTCCTACTAGGTTGCTAGCTACCGCTGCAACCCGGATTATATTTCTTAGCATGGGACTGATCGTCTCTTACTAGGTTGCTAGCTACTGCTGCAACCCAAATTCATATATATATTTATTTATGAGAGGCAGCCTGGCCGAGTGGTCCAAGACACTGGTGTTAGCCACCAGTCTCTTCGGAGGCGTGGGTTCAAATCTTACCGCTGGTATACGATTATGTTTGAAAGACTGCAGTGTGAAAATACATCAAAAATACAGTTTTTGGTGGAAAAATTTATTCTCTTTTTGAAATAATTTATTTTAGTTACTATAGATTTTTAACCCAATTAGTTTCCTTTAAAATGAGCTATTGAACAACCCTCTACAATGTTCCAGTGCCAAGCTATCTGTGGAAAAGAAAAAAAAAAAGAAAAGAGAAAAAATATCCCGTTTGGGGAGAATAACGTGGTTAAAGTCAATTTTCTTGATTTTCAAGCCAATATATTTCCCTTGCTGTTCAAGCCAAGGGACAGAAAGTTTCCTATACAGGGGTTTCGGACAAGGCGGTTCTAATAGTGTACTTTTTGTTTTGATCTGACTCCTTTGTTAGGAACTATGGGTTTTTATATTTCTTAACATTGGACGTGATCGTCTCTTACTAGGTTGCTAGCTACCGCTGCAACCCGGATCTTTAACATGAAATTATAATCTAATTTTAGTTATTATGGGCTGGAAGTATATTCTTTACTGTAAAATTAGCATTGGACTGATCGTCTCTTACTAGGTTGCTTGCTACCGCTGCAACCCGGATACCGCTACATTTTTCATATCTTGCAGCTACTCCTGGAACCACCATATATCAGTTACTATGGGCGAGAGATCGGTCTTTACTGTAAAATCCCAACTCTTCCAGTATTTCATACCAAAGCAAACAAAGTACTTGTTTTAGTCTTAAATTTATAATCTTACTTTAGTTACTATGGGCTGAAGTTCGTTCTTTACTGTAAAACTGTGGAACAGTTTACAGATGTAATGGGAAATCTTATACATCACTGTGAATATATGGAGGCATAATTGTCCTTTACTTAGTTTCAGCTTAAATTCGATGATCGAGCCTTTATGTAATTAAAATGAGCCATTGAACAACTCTCTACGATTTTCCAGTGCAAAGCCATCTCTGGAAAAGAAGAAAAAAAGAAAAAAATATCCCGTTTGTGGAGAATAACGTGGTTAAAGTCAATTTTCTTGTTTTTAAAGCCAATATATTTCCCTTGCTGTTCAAGCCAAAGGGCGGTAAGTTTACTTTCAAGGGGTTTTGGACAAGGCGGTTCTAATGGTGTACTTTTTGTTTTCATCTGACTCCTTTTTAGGAACTATGGGTTTCTACACTTCTTAACATTGGACGTGATCGTCTCTTACTAGGTTGCTAGCTACTGCTGCAACCCGGATGGTATGATGAAATAATAATATGCATATGGTTCTTAAATCATGCTGTTTTATAGTCCCATATGGTGTAGCGGATAGGATAGCTTGTTTTCATCTAGAAGGCTTGGGTTCGATTCCCGGTATTGAAAAATCTTTAACTCTATAATCTTCGAACATTAGAAGCTCTAAACCTTTTATAATTTATAATGAACCACATCGATCTTTTATGTAATGTAAAACCTTAGCGATTCTAAACTGAAAAACTAAATCAGTCCAATATATGCAATGGTGTGCTTTTCTAATGATCGTCCTTTAATATAAATATTCCTATAAAGGGGTTTCGGACAAGGCGGTTCTAATGGTGTACTTTTGAATTTGATCTGACCCCTTTTGTGGGAACTATGGGTTTTTATATTTCTTAACATTGGACGTGATCGTCTCTTACTAGGTTGCTAGCTACCGCTACAACCCGGATGGTTACAGGATACAATAATAACTTTGAACTGAGATGAAAAAAAAATTTCTTCCAGGAGACAAAAAGCAAAACTAATTTTAGAATTCTCATGTATTTTTGTTGTTTAAATTAAAAAATTACTATTACTGATTAGGCATCATAAATATTTTTGCAGTTTACATAATAATTTTACCGATTAAGCCAAAAAAGAAAATTTTGGTTCCAGGAGTTTCGGTTACTATTGAGACAAGTAGCTATTATTACTATAGAGTTCATTACCATGAACTGTTTGATTGCTTCATAATTCAAATATCTTTGAAAAGACTGCAGTATGAAAATACATCAAAAATGCAAATTGATTCTACTTTAAAAAGTATTTTATTTTTAATTACAAAAGGCACTAGATGTAGCAATTTCCTTTAAAATAAGCTATTATACAGCTCTCTATGATTTTCCAGTGCCCAGCTAGCTGAGGAGAAAAAAAAGCGGAAAGAAAAAAATATCCCGTTTGTGGAGAATAACGTAGTTAAAGTCAATTTTCTTGATTTTCAAGCCAATATATTTTCTTTGTTATTCAAGCCAAAGGGCAGTAAGTTTATTTATAGGGGTTTCGGACAAGGCGGTTCTAATGGTGTACTTTTTGTTTTGATCTGACTCTTTTTTAGGAGTTGGGGGTTTTATATTTCTTAACATTGGGGTGATCGTCTCTTACTAGGTTGCCAGCTACCGCTGCAACCCGGATTTCAACCCAATTAATTTCCTTTTAAATGAGCCATTGAACAACTTTCTACGATGTTCCAGTGCCAAGCTATCTCTGGAAAACAAGAAAAAAAGAAAAAAATATCCGGTTCAGGCAGAATGTTGTAGTAGCTGCCATTTTTCTTGATTTTCAAGCCAACATATTTCCCTTGCTGTTCAAGCCAAGGAACAGAAAGTTTACTTTACAGGGTTTCGGATAAGGCCGTTCTAATGGTCTACGTTTTGTTTTGATCTGACTCCATTTTTAGGAGCAATGGGTTTTTATATCTCTTAACATTGGACGTGATCGTCTCTTACTAGGTCGCTAGCTACCGCTGCAACCAGGATGCTAGCTACCGCTGCAACCCGGATTGCTAGCTACCGCTGCAACCCGGATAACTTCAGTTACTATGGACTAAAGTTCGTTCTTTAATGTACTTTTTTTCCTTTCAAGCGAGACCATATTTTTTCAAGGTTTAAAATTATTAAGTACACAATACCCTGTGTTTTTCTTCTTTTAAATAGTAAGAGACTAAACTCAAACAATCAAGTAGCTAACTAAGTCCAATGTATGGAATGGTTTGTTATTTCAGTGATCGTCTTTTAATGTAATACCACTGCAACCCGGATTTTGGTATACTTATGTGAAGTGCTATAATACTTCAGTTACTATGGACTACAGTTTGTTCTTTAATGTAATGGGACTGATCGTCTCTTACTAGGTTGCTAGCAACTGCTGCAACCCAAATTCACATATATATTTATTTATGAGAGGCAGCCTGGCCGAGTGGTCCAAGACACTGGTGTTCATTACCATGAACTGTTTGATTGCTTCAAAATTGAAATATCTTTGAAAAGACTGCAGCATGAAAATACATCAAAAATGCAATTTGTTTGACAAAATTGATTCTACTTTAAAAAGTATTTTATTTCTAATTACAAAAGTGACTAGATGTTGCAATTTCCTTTAAAATGAGCTATTATACAGCTCTCTATGATTTTCCAGTGCCCAGCTAGCTGAAAAGAAAAATCAAGCGGAAAGAAAAAAATATCCCATTTGTGGAGAATAACGTGGTAAAAGTCAATTTTCTTGATTTTCAAGCCAATATATTTTCTTTGTTATTCAAGCCAAAGGGCGGTAAGTTTCCTTAACAGGGGTTTCGGACAAGGTGGTTCTAATGGTATACTTTTTGTTTTGATCTGACTCTTTTTTTAGGAGTTAGGGGTTTTATATTTCTTTACATTGGAGGTGATCGTCTCCTACTAGGTTGCTAGCTACCGCTGCAACCCGGATTATATTTCTTAGCATGGGACTGATCGTCTCTTACTAGGTTGCTAGCTACTGCTGCAACCCAAATTCATATATATATTTATTTATGAGAGGCAGCCTGGCCGAGTGGTCCAAGACACTGGTGTTAGCCACCAGTCTCTTCGGAGGCGTGGGTTCAAATCTTACCGCTGGTATACGATTATGTTTGAAAGACTGCAGTGTGAAAAGACATCAAAAATAGAGTTTTTGGTGGAAAAATTTATTCTCTTTTTGAAATAATTTATTTTAGTTACTATAGATTTTTAACCCAATTAATTTCCTTTAAAATGAGCTATTGAACAACCCTCTACGATGTTCCAGTGCCAAGCTATCTGTGGAAAAGAAAAAAAAGAAAAGAGAAAAAAAATATCCCGTTTGGGGAGAATAACGTGGTTAAAGTCAATTTTCTTGATTTTCAAGCCAATATATTTCCCTTGCTGTTCAAGCAAAGGGACAGAAAGTTTCCTATAAAGAGGTTTCGGACAAGGCGGTTCTAATAGTGTAGTTTTTGTTTTGATCTGGCTCCTTTTTTAGGAACTATGGGTTATTATATTTCTTAACATTGGACGTGATCGTCTCTTACTAGGTTGCTAGCTACCGCTGCAACCCGGATCTTTAACATGAAATTATAATCTAATTTTAGTTATTATGGGCTGGAAGTTTATTCTTTACTGTAAAATTAGCATTGGACTGATCGTCTCTTACTAGGTTGCTTGCTACCGCTGCAACCCGGATACCGCTACATTTTTCATATCTTGCAGCTACTCCTGGAACCACCATATATCAGTTACTATGGGCGAGAGATCGGTCTTTACTGTAAAATCCCAACTCTTCCAGTATTTCATACCAAAGCAAACAAAGTACTTGTTTTAGTCTTAAATTTATAATCTTACTTTAGTTACTATGGGCTGAAGTTCGTTCTTTACTGTAAAACTGTGGAACAGTTTACAGATGTAATGGGAAATCTTATACATCACTGTGAATATATGGAGGCATAATTGTCCTTTACTTAGTTTCAGCTTAAATTCGATGATCGAGCCTTTATGTAATTAAAATGAGCCATTGAACAACTCTCTACGATTTTCCAGTGCAAAGCCATCTCTGGAAAAGAAGAAAAAAAGAAAAAAATATCCCGTTTGTGAAGAATAACGTGGTTAAAGTCAATTTTCTTGTTTTTAAAGCCAATATATTTCCCTTGCTGTTCAAGCCAAAGGGCGGTAAGTTTACTTTCAAGGGGTTTTGGACAAGGCGGTTCTAATGGTGTACTTTTTGTTTTGATCTGACTCCTTTTTTAGGAACTATGGGTTTCTACATTTCTTAACATTGGACGTGATCGTCTCTTACTAGGTTGCTAGCTACTGCTGCAACCCGGATGGTATGATGAAATAATAATATGCATATGGTTCTTAAATCATGCTGTTTTATAGTCCCATATGGTGTAGCGGATAGGATAGCTTGTTTTCATCTAGAAGGCTTGGGTTCGATTCCCGGTATTGAAAAATCTTTAACTCTATAATCTTCGAACATTAGAAGCTCTAAACCTTTTATAATTTATAATGAACCACATCGATCTTTTATGTAATGTAAAACCTTAGCGATTCTAAACTGAAAAACTAACTCAGTCCAATATATGCAATGGTGTGCTTTTCTAATGATCGTCCTTTAATATAAATATTCTCTTTTAGAAATAATTTATTTTAGTTACAAAAGGTTTTTAACCCAATTAATTTCCTTTAAAATGAGCTATTGAACAACTATCTACGATGTTCCAGTGCCAAGCTATCTCTGGATACAAAAAAAGAAAAGAGAAAAAAATATCCCGTGTGGGGAGAATAACGTGGTAAAAGTCAATTTTCTTGATTTTCAAGCCAATATATTTTCTTTGTTATTCAAGCCAAAGGGCGGTAAGTTTCCTTAGAGGTTTCGGACAAGGCGGTTCTAATGGTCTACTTTTTGTTTTGATCTGACCCCATTCTTAGGAACTATGGGTTTTTATATTTCTTAACATTGGACATCGTCTCTTACAAGGTTGCAAGCTACCGCTGCAACCCGGATAAAAATAATTGTTTTAATTACAAAAAGTTTTTAACCCCATTAATTTCCTTCAAAATGAGCCATTGAACAACTCTCTACAATGTTCCAGTGCCATGGTACCTGTTGAATTACTAACCTATACTATAATTAAGTGGCGTATAAAATTTAGTATAGGTAAGAGGTCGTTCTTTATTATATTACTATAGATTTTTAACCCAATTAATTTCCTTTAGGATGAGCTATTGAACAACCCTCTACAATTTTCCAGTGCCAAGCTATCTCTGTAAACAAAGGAAAGAGAGAAAAAAAAAAATATCCCGTTTGGGGAGAATAACGTGGTTAAAGTCAATTTTCTTGATTTTCAAGCCAATATATTTCCCTTGCTGTTCAAGCCAAGGGACAGAAAGTTTTCTATAAAGGGGTTTCGGACAAGGCGGTTCTAATGGTGTACTTTTTGTTTTGATCTGACTCCTTTTTTAGGAGCTATGGGTTTTTATATTTCTTAACATTGGACGTGATCGTCTCTTACTAGGTTGCTAGCTACCGCTGCAACCCGGATATTGACGTCATGGCGCAATGATATTATTTCATGACGTCATCAGAAACAACAATATAATTTCGTGTTTTTCTATTCACGTCATAGCTCTAATATAAAATCTCTACAGCCATGATACAGATGAAAATTACGTAATCCCTATTTATATTTAAGTTAACATGGGCTAGATGTCGTTCTTTATTATAACTATAGTTCAGTGGCCTATAAAATTTAGTATAGGCAAGAGGTCGTTCTTTATTATAATTCAGATGAAACTCTCAATAAGCTTAAGTGTTCTAGCCATTTCAATAATCTCCCCGGATCTTTACTATAACTTTCATGTAAAACTAGCAAAACATTTTTTAAGCCTGATGAAGATTTAACTAATGTGTCAAAAGTAAGGTTGCAAGTCGACGATTTTGTTTTGGCCTTAGTATAATTGGTATGGTGAAATAATAATATGCATATGGCTCTTAAATCATACTTATTTATGGTTCCATATGGTCTAGTGGCTAGGATAGTTTACTTTCACTTAACAAGCTCGGGTTCAATTCCCGGTGTGGGAATATTTTTAACTCTATAATCTTCGAATATTTGAACCTTTTATAATTTATAATGATGTATAATATAAATACTGTAATCTTAACTATAGTGAAGTTGCGTATGCAAGTTAGTATAGGGAAGACATCGATCTTTATTATATAACGAATGCCCATGCTTTCTTGTGTCCCTGTAATTGATTTCACAATAATCCAAGCCGCCAAGGTAGAAATTAACCACTTTGTCAGTTGAAAATTTTAATGCTATATTGTTTTCAAGGATATCAAAAAGAATTTGACATAATTCAATATCCGTTGGATAGAGCTTGCAGATATCAGGGTGACATTGCCAAGTAACCTGCTACCCAATTTTTGGTTTTGAATGTTTACTCAGATTGTTATAGGTGACTTCAGCCATCATAATTTCCTTGTCAGATCTAGATTCAGAGCATTCTTCAATAGTTGTCTCGTACTTTTCAGGACAGTTTGTTCTACTACACAGAGAATTTTTTTCCAAATATTCAGTAGAACTAAAAGGACTGTTTAAAACACAGTTAGAAATGCTTTTTTCTTGAGTCGGTGTTGCAGGAATTTGTTCTAAATCATTAGTCTTACAAACACATTTACTAATAACCCTAACAGGCTCGTTTTCGCCATAATTGAAAAACATTGCTTTTCCTTCGCTGTTGATAGGTATGCTTGTATATATGTTTTTATTGCTGGTACATAAACTGCAATTGCTCCTTCCAAAATTAATATACGAATTTTCAAAGAAGTACGCCTCCCTATATTCACAGTGCTGTCGAATATTTTCCATTGCACCTGTAAACTGTTCCACAGTTGCCAATCCGTACCTTAGAAGCTTTTCATTAAACTGACAACATTTCTTTTGGATAATACTATGAAGCTTTGCCAAGGAACTTCTAGCCGACTTTTCAACAGCATCCGCTCTTTCAAAGAGAATTTTAATCTGTAATTTTGAATACTTTTCGTGATCCTGGTAAAACATGCGTAAAATGTTTCTCAATTTACGAAGATCAGTCTGCATTTTTGCCATCTTCTTGTATTTCTGAATGTAATTTCTCCCTTTGTCCTTATGCGTTCTTCGGTACAACCTCGCAGAGAATTTAATTTTTTCATTATAGCTTTTGTCACCCCAGTATCTACCCATTATTCTGGTAGCAACTTTTTTCTTATGTTTGTTTCGGTAATCTTCATCATTATCATACCGTTCCCTGCTCTTTTGTCTAGCCTGCTCAATTGTTGCTTCTCTATAAAGTTTATCATTGTGATAACGCTCCTTGATCTTTTGTCTAGCCTGCTCAATTCTTGCTTCTCTGTAATGTTCATCATTACCATACCGTTCCTTGATCTTTTGTTTGGCTGTCTCAATTTTTGCATGTCTATAATCTTCATCATTGTGATAACGGTCCCTGCTCTTTTGTCTAGCCTGCTCAATTGTTGCTTCTCTATAAAGTTTATCATTGTGATAACGCTCCTTGATCTTTTGTTTAGCCTGCTCAATTCTTGCTTCTCTGTAATGTTCATCATTACCATACCGTTCCTTGATCTTTTGTCTGGCTGTCTCAATTTTTGCATGTCTATAATCTTCATCATTGTGATAACACATCTTGCTGTTTTCTTTTGCTCTCTCAATTATTACTTCTCGATACGCCTGGTCGGTTGAATACCTTTGTTTTGCTCTCTCAATTTTTACTTCTCGATACGCCTGGTCGGTTGAATACCTTTGCTTACCTCTTTTCAAGATACTAGCTCTGTTGTTTGTGTAGTACTCTTTCTTCAAATTGCGTATAGCTTGCTTCGATCTAGCCATTATTCTAATCAAGAATGAGAGAATTTTCAGTTTTGACTTTCCTTATATACTAATTATGACGTCACTCTATTCACGTCATAGCTCTAATATAAAACTATGATGACGTTCATTATTTATCTAGTAGGGTTTCAGACAAGGTATTTCTAATGATGTACTTTTGTTTTGATCTGACTCTATTTTTAGGAGTTTTGGGTTTTTATATTTCTTAGCATTGGACTGATCGTCTATTACTAGGTTGCTAGCTACTGCTGCAACCCAAATTCACATATATATTTATTTATGAGAGGCAGCCTGGCCGAGTGGTCCAAGGCACTGGTGTTAGCCACCAGTCTCTTCAGAGGCGTGGGTTCAATTCTTACCGCTGGTATACGATTATGTTTGAAAGACTGCAGTGTGAAAAGACATCAAAAATGCAGTTTTTGGTGGAAAAATTTATTCTCTTTTAGAAATAATTTATTTTAGTTACTATAGATTTTTAACCCAATTAATTTCCTTGAAAATGCGCTATTGAACAACCCTTTACGATGTTCCAGTGCCAAGCTATCTGTGGAAAAGAAAAAGAAAAAAAAAGAAAAAAAAAAGAAAAAATATCCCGTTTAGGCAGAATGTTGTAGTAGCTGCCACTTTTCTTGATTTTCAAGCCAATATATTTCCCTTGCTGTTCAAGCCAAGGGACAGAAATTTTACTATGCAGGGGTTTCGGACAAGGCGGTTCTAATGGTGTACTTTTTGTTTTGATCTGACTCTTTTTTAAGAACTATAGGTTTTTATATTTCTTAACATTGGACGTGATCGTCTCTTACTAGGTTGCTAGCTACCGCTGCAACCCGGATAGTCAATCCCACATCGGGTAGTTAGAACCTAACCAAAAATAAAACTAATTTTAACATTTTAAGGTATTTTTCCAGCTTGTATTGAAATATTCAAACTATTGCTCGGATACCATGGATATTTTTGCAGTTTACACAAGCTGCAAAGAGCGCACAGGCTGATCTTTGTAAACTGAGAAAAATTTTAAGAATGTTTTACCGGGATTACGAAAAATATTCAAAATTAAAGATTAAAATTATCTCTGAAAGAATAGATTTTGTTGAAAAGTCAGCTAGAGATGCTTTCGCAAAACTTCATAGTAATATCCAAAAGAAATGTTGCATGTTTAGTGAAAAGCTTCCAAGGTATGGACCGGCAACTCTGGAACAGTTTACAGATGTAATGGGAAATCTTATACATCACTGTGAATATATGGAGGCATAATTGTCCCTTACTTAGTTTCAGCTTAAATTCGATGATCGAGCCTTTATGTACTACATCCAACGACTATGACGTCATTGATCAATATTGTATATACAAAATTAAGTTTTTCGTGAAAAATAATTAATAAAAAAAAATAAGTGCAAAAGGCGCTAGATCTAGAGATTTCCTTTAAAATGAGCCATTGAACAACTCTCTACGATGTTCCAGTGCAAAGCTATCTCTGGAAACAAAAGAAAGAAAAAAATATCCTGTTTGTGCAGAATAACGTGGTTAAAGTCAATTTTCCTGATTTTCAAGCCAATATATTTTCTTTGTTATTTAAGCCAAAGGGTGCTAAGTTTCCTTTATAGGGGTTTCGGACAAGGCGGTTCTAATGGTGTACTTTTTGTTTTGATTTGACTATTTTTTTAGGAGTTAGGGGTTTTTATATTTCTTAACATTGGACGTGATTACTAGGTTGCTAGCTACCGCTGCAACCCGGAATACCGCTGCAACCCGGATAATTATATTTCTTAACATTGGACGTGATCGTCTCTTACTAGGCTGCTAGCTACCGCTGCAACCCGGATTACATTTTAAACAACTATATCTACTAGCAAACAAGTCAAATACATGCGATGGTTTGATCTTCTAATGACCGTCTTTTAATATAATATCTTACTAGGTTGCTAGCTACCGCTGCAACCCGAAATAATCCTTTGGACTTGAGCTTATTCTTTACTAAACATCTTTATATAAAATATTTAAGTTACTATTGGCTAGAGTCTGTTCTTTATTATAAATCTTTCAAATTGATTACAAACAGGAAAAAGCCTACGGCTTTTTCTTCTTGGTTAGAGTAAAGTTCTTCTTGGTTTTTCTTCTTGGTTGGTTTTTCTGGTGGTTAAATTAAGAGACTAGCCTTAAGCAATCAAATAGCTAACTAAATCAAATGTATGTAATTGGTTTTTATTCCAATGGTCGTCTTTTAATGGAAAATATTGATATATTGGTCTTAAATATAACTGTACTAGCCTATACTATAATTAAGTGGCGTATAAAATTTAGTATAGGTAAGAGGTCGTTCTTTATTATAAAAGTTCGTCCTTCAATGTAAAACCACTATATATCAGTTACTATGGGAGAGAGATCATTTTTTACTGTAATCCTTTAAAATGAGCTATTATACAGCTCTCTATGATTTTCCAGTGCCCAGCTAGCTGAAGAGAAAGAAAAAGCGGAAAGAAAAAAATATCCCGTTTGTGCAGAATAACGTGGTTAAAGTCAATTTTCTTGATTTTCAAGCCAATATATTTTCTTTGTTATTCAAGCCAAACAACGGTAAGTTTGCTATATAGAAGTTTTGGACAAGGCGGTTCTAATAGTATACTCTTTGTTTTGATCTGAATCCTTTTTCAGGAGTTATGGGTTACTTTAGTATTTACTATGGAGCGTGATCGTCTCTTACTAGGTTTTTAGCTACCGCTGCAAACCGGATTTCAAACCAAATTAGTCACTATGTCCTATAATTCGTTCTTTACAATAATGAACAATATCAGTCATTTATGTAAAATTTACAAACCTATACTATAGTTAAGTGGCCTATATAATTTAGTATAGGCAAGAGGTCGTTCTTTATTATAAATTATGAGAGGCAGCCTGGCCGAGTGGTCCAAGGCACTGGTGTTAGCCACCAGTCTCTTCGAAGGCGTGGGTTCAAATCTTACCGCTGGTATACGATTATGTTTGAAAGACTGCAGTGTGAAAAGACATCGAAAATGCAGTTTTTGATGGGAAAATTTATTCTCTTTTAGAAATAATTTATTTTAGTTACAAAAAGTTTTTAACCCAATTAATATCCTTTAAAATGAGCTATTGAACAACCCTCTACGATGTTCCAGTGCCAAGCTATCTGTGGAAAAGAAAAAAAGAAAAAAAAAATATCCCGTTTAGGCAGAATGTTGTAGTAGCTGCCACTTTTCTTGATTTTCAAGCCAATATATTTCCCTTGCTGTTCAAGCCAAGGGACAGAAAGTTTTCTATACAGGGGTTTCGGACAAGGCGGTTCTAACGGTGTACTTTTTGTTTTGATCTGCCTCCTCTGTTAGGAACTAAGGGTTTTTATAGTTCTTAACATTGGACGTGATCGTCTCTTACTAGGTTGCTAGCTGCCGCTGCAACCCGGATTCTCGTATGAAGCAACCGGAAGCAATGTTCCAGGGCCAAGCTATCTATTGAATTACTAACCTATACTATAATTAAGTGGCGTATAAAATTTAGTATAGGCAAGAGGTCGTTCTTTATTATAATTTAACTACACTTGATCAAATATACATATTTAAAATCAGCATAAAAACCCAATTCTTTTGATGTATCTATAGGTGTCGAAATTCTTTTTTTTTTAATTTTGGCTGCTATTGAGACGGATCACTCTTACTATACAGTTCATTACCACGAACTGTTTGATATATTCAAAAAAATGGGAAAAAGCCTACGGCTTTTTCTTGCTTCAAATAGTATGAGACGAACCACAAAAAATCAAGTTGCTAACTGAGTCCAATGTGTGCAATGGTTTGTTATTCCAATGATCGTCTTTTAATGTATAATAATGTAATTCTATTTTAAAACTATTTTATTTTTAATTACAAAAAGCACTAGATATAGCAATTTCCTTTAATATGAGCCATTATACAGCTCTCTATGATTTTCCAGTGCCTAGCTAGCTGAGGAGGAAAATCAAACGGAAAGAAAAAACTGTTTGTGTAGTACTGTTTTTTCAATTTGCGTGCAGCTTGCTTGATTGAAACCATTATGTAATTATGAATGTGAACATTTACAGGTCTGACGCTTCTTATATAGTAATTTCAAAAGCAACCGGAAGCGTATGAAGCAAAAAATACCTTATAATATTGCAAGCTGAATCAAACCAATAGAATTGTTTTGCTCAATATTCTCTGTACTAAACTTCATAATTTAGGAACGATACTCATACTAATTACGGCAAACCCCGAGTCAAATATCAAGAACCTATTAAAAATCAAAACTAATTATATAATCCTCAGGTATTTTTCTAGTTTAATTACAAATTTAAAATTATTGCTCAACCACCATAAATATTTTTTCAGTTTACATTATAACTTTAGTGATCCACGAAATAAAACTATTTTGTTTAGACTTTTCAGGATTTACTCTAGTTTCAATTCAACAACGATGTTCCAGTGCCCCGTTATCTATGGAAAAGAAAGAAACTTAGCAAAAAACAAAACTAATTTTAAAACTTTCAAGTTTATTTTTAACTACACTTGATCAAATATACATATTTAAAATCAGCATAAAAACCCAATTCTTTTGATGTATCTATAGGTATCAAAATTCTTTTTTTTTTATTTTGGCTGCTATTGAGACGGATCACTCTTACTATACAGTTCATTACCACGAACTGTTTGATATATTCAAAAAAAATGGGAAAAAGCCTACGGCTTTTTCTTGCTTCAAATAGTATGAGACGAACCACAAAAAATCAAGTTGCTAACTGAGTCCAATGTGTGCAATGGTTTGTTATTCCAATGATCGTCTTTTAATGTATAATAATGTAATTCTATTTTAAAACTATTTTACTTTTAATTACAAAAAGCACTAGATATAGCAATTTCCTTTAAAATGAGCAATTATACAGCTCTCTATGATTTTCCAGAGAAGGAAAATCAAACGGAAAGAAAAAAAGATGCCGTATGTGGAGAATATCGTGGTTACAGCCAATTTTCTTGATTTTAAAGCCGATATATTTTTCTGTTATATCTAGAGGTTTTGGACAAGGCAGTTCTAACAGTGTACTTCTTGTTTTGATCTGAATCTATTCTCAGGAGTTATGGGTTACTTTAGTTTTTACTATGGAGCATGATCGTCTCTTACTAGGTTGCTAGCTACCGCTGCAACCCGGGAAAACTTTGAACACTGCTTTTGGATCGTCTCCTACTATGTTGCTAGCTACCGCTGCAACCCGGATATTTATAGGATCTATGGCTTACTTTAGTTTTTACTATGGGGCTTGATTGTCTCTTACTAGATTGCTAGCTACCCCTGTGACCCGGATGCAACCCGGAGCAAGTAGTTAACTAAGTCCAGTGTAAGCAATGGTTCGTTATTTCAATGATCGTCTTTTAATGTACATCTATAAACTGTTCCGCAGTTGCCAATCCATACCTTGGAAGCTTTTCATTAAACTGACAACATTTCTTTTGGATATTACTATGAAGCTTTGTCAAAGCATTTCTAGCCGACTTTTCAACAGCATCCGCTCTTTCAAAGAGAATTTTAATCTGTAATTTTGAATACTTTTCGTGATCCTGGTAAAACATGCGTAAAATGTTTCTCAATTTACGAAGATCAGCCTGCATTTTTGCCATCTTCTTGTATTTCTGAATGTAATTTTTCCCTTTGTCCTTATGCGTTCTTCGGTACAACCTCGCAGAGAATTTAATTTTTTCATTATAGCTTTTGTCACCCCAGTATCTACCCATTATTCTGGTAGCAACTTTTTTCTTATGTTTGTTTCGGTAATCTTCATCATTATCATACCGTTCCTTGCTCTTTTGTCTAGCTTTCTCAATTGTTGCTTCTCTATAAAGTTTATCATTATGATAACAATCCTTGATCTTTTTTCTAGCCTGCTCAATTCTTGCTTCTCTGTAATATTCATCATTATCATACCGTTCCTTGCTGTTTTGTCTAGCCTGCTCAATTGTTGCTTCTCTGTAATCTTCATCATTACCATACCGTTCCTTGATCTTTTGTTTGGCTGTCTCAATTTTTGCATGTCTATAATCTTCATCATTGTGATAACACATCGTGCTGTTTTGTTTGATTACTTCTCGATACGCCTGGTCGGTTGAATACCTTTGCTTTTTACTTTTCAAGATACTATCTCTGTTGTTTGTGTAGTACTGTTTTTTCAATTTGCGTGCAGCTTGCTTGATTGAAACCATTATGTAATTATGAATGTGAACATTTACAGTTCTGACGCTTCTTATATAGTAATTTCAGGTATATCCGACGAAACTTAAATAGTCCTCATTTACCTGCTCGTCTTTTACTAGGTTGCCACTACCGTAGCAATCACGATTTATTTTTCATTTACTATGGACTAGAGTTCGTTCTTTACTAAAAAATTCGATGATCGAGCCTTTATGTAATCACTCATTACGTCATATATGGTTATTCTTGTCGAAAGATAAACGTGTATAAATATGCCATTCACTTTTTACGATATATATTATACTATAATACAAGAAAATTTAATACCTTTGTATCTTTACAACTTTATAGTCGTTCTTTATTATAACCGCTGCAAACCGGATAATTATGCTTTATCATTACAAACAGGAAAAACCCTACGGCTTTTTCTTCTTTGAAATAGTAAGAGACGATCCTCAAGCAATCAATTAGCTATCTAAGTCCAATGTATGCAGTGGTATGTTATTCCAATGATCGTATTTTAATGTAATTTTCTTGATTTTGAAGCCAATATATTTCCCTATGCTGTTCAAGCCAAGGGACTGAAAGTTTCCTATACAGAGGTTTCGGACAAGGCGGTTCTAATGGTGTACTTTTTGTTTTCATCTGACTCATTTTTTAGGAACTATGAGTTTTTATATTTCGTAACATTGGACGTAATCGTCTCTTACTAGGTTGTCGTTCTTTACTGTAAGGATGATCTAACCATTATGTAATCATGAATGATACCATTTACATCTTTGTCGTTCTTAAATAGTAACATTTACGATGAACCATATCGATCCTTTTATGCACTTGTAGCTACGCCTGGAGCCACCGTATATCAGTTACTATTGGCGAGAGATCGTTCTTTACTGTAATGATTTAATACTTAAGTTACTATGGGTTCAGTTCGTTCGTTATTGTAATCATCATTATCATACCGTTCCTTGCTCTTTTGTCTAGCCTGCTCAATTGTTGCTTCTCTGTAATCTTCATCATTACCATACCGTTCCTTGATCTTTTGTTTGGCTGTCTCAATTTTTGCATGTCTATAATCTTCATCATTGTGATAACACATCTTGCTGTTTTGTTTGATTACTTCTCGATACGCCTGGTCGGTTGAATACCTTTGCTTTTTTCTTTTCAAGATACTATCTCTGTTGTTTGTGTAGTACTGTTTTTTCAATTTGCGTGCAGCTTGCTTGATTGAAACCATTATGTAATTATGAATGTGAACATTTACAGTTCTGACGCTTCTTATATAGTAATTATGACGTCACAGCATAATGATTTTATTGACGTCATAGCGCAATGATATTATTTCATGACGTCTTCAGAAACAACAATATAATTTCGTGTTTTTCTATTCACGTCATAGCTCTAATATTAAACTATGACGACATTCAATATTTATCTAGTAGGGTTTCAGACAAGGTAATTCTAATGATGTACTTTTGTTTTGATCTGACTCTATTTTTAGGAGTTTTGTTATATTTCTTAGCATTGGACTGATCGTCTCTTACTAGATTGCTAGCTACTGCTGCAACCCGGACTCACATATATATTATTTATGAGAGGCAACCTGGCCGAGTGGTCCAAGGCACTGGTGTTAGCCACCAGTCTCTTCGGAGGCGTGGGTTCAAATCTTACCGCAGGTATACGATTATGTTTGAAAGACTGCAGTGTGAAAAGACATCGAAAATGCAGTTTTTGGTGGAAAAATTTATTCTCTTTTAGAAATAATTTATTTTAGTTACAAAAGGTTTTTAACCCAATTAATTTCCTTTAAAATGAGCTATTGAGCAACCCTCTACGATGTTCCAGTGCCAAGCTATCTCTGGAAACAAAGAAAAAAAGAAAAAAGAAAAAAATATCCCGTTTAGGAAGAATGTTGTAGTAGCTGCCACTTTTCTTGATTTTCAAGCCAATATATTTCCCTTTCTGTTCAAGCCAAGGGACAGAAAGTTTCCTATACAGGGGTTTCGGACAAGGCGGTTCTAATGGTGTAGTTTTTGTTTTGATCTGACTCCTTTTTTAGGAACTATGGGTTTTTATATTTCTTAACATTGGACGTGATCGTCTCTTACTAGGTTGCTAGCTACCGCTGCAACCCGGATCATCATTATCATACCGTTCCTTGCTCTCTTGTCTAGCCTGCTCAATTGTTGCTTCTCTGTAATCTTCATCATTACCATACCGTTCCTTGATCTTTTGTTTGGCTGTCTCAATTTTTGCATGTCTATAATCTTCATCATTGTGATAACATATCTTGCTGTTTTGTTTGATTACTTCTCGATACGCCTGGTCGGTTGAATACCTTTGCTTTTTTCTTTTCAAGATACTGTCTCTGTTGTTTGTGTAGTACTGTTTTTTCAATTTGCGTGCAGCTTGCTTGATTGAAACCATTATGTAATTATGAATGTGAACATTTACAGTTCTGACGCTTCTTATATAGTAATTATGACGTCACAGCGTAATGATTTTATTGACGTCATAGCGCAATGATATTATTTCATGACGTCTTCAGAAACAACGATATAATTTCGTGTTTTTCTATTCACGTCATAGCTCTAATATAAAACTATGACGACATTCAATATTTATCTAGTAGGGTTTCAGACAAGGTAATTCTAATGATGTACTTTTGTTTTGATCTGACTCTATTTTTAGGAGTTTTGTTATATTTCTTAGCATTGGACTGATCGTCTCTTACTAGATTGCTAGCGACTGCTGCAAACCGGATTCACATATATAGTATTTATGAAAGGCAACCTGGCCGAGTGGTCCAAGGCACTGGTGTTAGCCACCAGTCTCTTCGGAGGCGTGGGTTCAAATCTTACCGCAGGTATACGATTATGTTTGAAAGACTGCAGTGTGAAAAGACATCGAAAATGAAGTTTTTGGTGGAAAAATTTATTCTCTTTTAGAAATAATTTATTTTAGTTACAAAAGGTTTTTAACCCAATTAATTTCCTTTAAAATGAGCTATTGAACAAACCCTCTACGATGTTCCAGTGCCAGGCTATCTCTGGAAACAAAGAAAAAAGAAAAAAAAGAAAAAAATATCCCGTTTAGGCAGAATGTTGTACCCGGATAATTATTAGTACACAAGTTTAATATACAGGGGTTTCGGACAAGGCGGTTCTAATGGTGTACTTTTGAATTTGATCTGACTCCTTTTTTAGGAACTATGGGTTTTTATATTTCTTAACATTGGACGTGATCGTCTCTTACTAGGTTGCTAGCTACCGCTGCAACCCGGATCTTTAATGTAAAAATTCGATGATCGAGCCTTTATGTAACCCGGATTAAAAAATTACTATCATATCTTATATGTAACTTTTATTTTATAAGTCTTCGATAGTCTAATGGTAAGTATGCCTAGTTGTTACCTGGGGGAAGGGGGTTCGATTCCCCGTCGGCGAGAACTTTTAATATGTTAAATTAAAAGCACTATCTTTTCAATTTAAAATTTAAAAAAGAAACGTGTTTATTTACATTCTAGCTAAAATAATGAAGATAATATGAATGAACCAGAGTGTTCAGTTTCTTTCGACTTGAGTTCGTGTTTTAACTATAAATACAAACAGGAAAAAGCCTACGGCTTTTTCTTCTTTTAAATAGTAAGAGACGAAACTCAAACAATCATGTAGCTAACTAAGTCCAATGTATGGAATGGTTTGTTATTTCAGTGATCGTCTTTTAATGTAGAATGAGAACATTTACAGTTCTGACGCTTCTTATACAGTAATCAGTTCGTTTCTTATTGTAATATAGTTAAGAGGCCTATAAAATTTAGTCTAGGCAAGAGGTCGTTCTTTATTATAATTCTAATCAAGAATGAGAGAATTTATATCTTTGTCGTTCTTAAGTAGTAATTATGACGTCACGGCGTAATGATTTTATTGACGTCATGGCGCAATGATATTATTCCATGGCGTCATCAGAAACAACAATATAATTTCGTGTTTTTCTATTCACGTCATAGCTCTAATATAAAACTATCATGACATTCATTATTTATCTAGTAGGGTTTCAGACAAGGTAGGAGTTTTGTTATATTTGTTATGTTTTAGGAGTTTTGTTATATTTCTTAGCATTGGACTGATCGTCTCTTACTAGGTTGCTAGCTACTGCTGCAACCCAAATTCACATATATATTTATTTATGAGAGGCAGCCTGGCCGAGTGGTCCAAGGCACTGGTGTTAGCCATAAGTCTCTTCGGAGGCGTGGGTTCAAATCTTACCGCTGGTATGCGATTATGTTTGAAAGACTGCAGTTTGAAAAGACATCGAAATGCAGTTTTTGGTAGAAAAATTTATTCTCTTTTAGAAATAATTTATTTTAGTTACTATAAGTTTTTAACCCAATTAATTTCCTTTAAAATGAGCTATTGAACAACTATCTACGATGTTCCAGTGCCAAGCTATCTCTGGATACAAAAAAAAGAAAAAAGAAAAAAATATCCCGTTTGGGGAGAATAACGTGGTTAAAGTCAATTTTCTTGATTTTCAAGCCAATATATTTCCCTTGCTGTTCAAGCCAAGGGACAGAAAGTTTCCTATAGGCTACAGGGGTTTCGGACAAGGCGGTTCTAATGGTGTATTTTTTGTTTTGATCTGACTCCTTTGTTAGGAACTATGGGTTTTTATATTTCTTAACATTGGACGTGATCGTCTCTTACTAGGTTGCTAGCTACCGCTGCAACCCGGATCATAGCATTGGACTGATCGTCTCGTAATAGGTTGCTAGCTACTGCTGCAACCCAGATTCACATATATATATATATTATTTATGAGAGGCAGCCTGGCCGAGTGGTCCAAGGCACTGGTGTTAGCCACCAGTCTCTTCGGAGGCATGGGTTCAAATCTTACCGCTGGTATTATGTTTGAAATACTGCAGTGTGAAAAGACATCAAAAATGCAGTTTCTGGTGGAAAAATTTATTCTCTTTTAGAAATAATTTATTTTAGTTACAAAAGATTTTTCACCCAATTAATTTCCTTTAAAATGAGCCATTGAACAACTCTCTACGATGTTCCAGTGCCAAGATATCTCTGGATACAAAGAAAAAAGAAAAAAAGAAAAAAAAATATCCCGTTTAGGCAGAATGTTGTACCCGGATAATTATTAGTACACAATAGGTTTTAGATATTACGTCATGTCACTTATTACGTCATATATGGTTATTAGTAGATAATCGGTAAAATATTCGTTCTTTATTATAAAATCTTAACTATAGTGAATTTGCCTATGCAAGTTAGTATAGGGAAGAGTTCGATCTTTATTATAATTTTCGTTAAACTGACAACATTTCTTTTGGATATTGCTATGAAGCTTTGCCAAAGCATTTCTAGCCGACTTTTCAACAGCATCCGCTCTTTCAAAGAGAATTTTAATCTGTAATTTTGAATACTTTTCGTGATCCCGATAAAACATGCGTAAAATGTTTCTCAATTTACAAAGATCGGCCTGCATTTTTGCCATCTTCTTGTATTTCTGAATGTAATTTTTCTCTTTGTCCTTATGCGTTCTTCGGTACAACCTCGCAGAGAATTTAATTTTTTCATTATAGCTTTTGTCACCCCAGTATTTACCCATTATTCTGGTAGCAACTTTTTTCTTATGTTTGTTTCGGTAATCTATATCGTTATCATACCGTTCCTTGCTCTTTTGTTTGGCTGTCTCAATTTTCCCTTCTCGATACCCCTGATCCGTAAGATACCTCTGTTTTGCTCTGTCATATTTCATTTTCTTAAAACCTGGATCACAAGACATCTTAGTAGCAATCCTTACGTATGCTCGAGCTTTATTGCGTTCGGTGGCATTTTTATCTCTTTTAAATAAACTTTTTTGATATTTCAGGATGTTAGCTTTATTTTTTGTGTAGTAAAGTTTTTTATTAGTAGAAATTTGGATTGCTCTATTTTGATATTGTTTTTGGTTATTCTTTCTTTTTTTCCATTCGCGTGAGACCATATTTTTTCAAGGTTTAAAATTATTAAGTACACAAAATCCCGTGTCGAGTATCTAAAACCTATCATAAAACAAAACTAATTTAAAAATTTTCAGTTATTTATCTTGTTTGAATTACAAAATTATTATTATTGTTTAGACACCATAAATATTTTTGCAGTTTACATAATAAGTTTAGCGATTCTGGACTGAAAACTAAAATAGTTGCAATTATGAGACAATAATATGGAGATATGTACTTTACGGGTTACAAACCAAAAAAGTTTGGTTCCAGGATACAATAATAAATTTGAACTGAGATGAAAAAAATTTTTATTCCAGGAGACAAAAAGCAAAACTAATTTTAGAATTTTCATGTATTTTTGTTGTTAAAATTAAAAAATTACTATTACTGATTAGGCATCATAAATATTTTTGCAGTTTACATAATAATTTTAGCGATTAAGCCAAAAAAGAAAATTTTGGTTCCAGGAGTTTCGGTTACTATTGAGACAAGTAGCTATTATTACTATAGAGTTCATTACCATGAACTGTTTTATTGCTTCAAAATTCAAATATCTTTGAAAAGACTGCAGTATGAAAATACATCAAAAATGCAATTTTTTTGACAAAATTGATTCTACTTTAAAAAGTATATTATTTTTAATTACAAAAGTGACTAGATGTTGCAATTGCCTTTAAAATGAGCTATTATACAACTCTCTATGATTTTCCAGTGCCCAGCTAGCTGAGCAGGAAAAAAAAGCGGAAAGAAAAAAATATTCTGTTTGTGGAGAATAACGTGGTAAAAGTCTATTTTCTTGATTTTCAAGCCAATATATTTTCTTTGTTATTCAAGCCAAAGGGCGGTAAGTTTCATTTATAGGGGTTTAGAACAAGGAGGTTCTAATGGTGTACTTTTTGTTTTGATCTGACTCTTTTTTTAGGACTTGGGGGGTTTTATATTTCTTGACATTGGAGGTGATCGTCTCTTACTAGTTTGCTAGCTACCGCTGCAACCCGGATAATTATGAATGAGAACATTTACAGTTCTGAGGCTTCTTATATAGTAATTAGCCACCAGTCTCTTTGGAGGCGTGGGTTCAAATCTTACCGCTGGTATACGATTATGTTTGAAAGACTGCAGTGTGAAAAGACATCAAAAATGCAGTTTTTGGTGGAAAAATTTTTCTCTTTTAGAAATAATTTATTTTAGTTACTATAGATTTTTAACCCAATTAATTTCCTTTAAAATGAGCTATTGAACAACCCTCTAAGATGTTCCAGTGCCAAGCTATCTGTGGAAAAGAAAAAAGAAAAGAGAAAAAAATATCCCGTTTGTGGAGAATAACGTGGTAAAAGTCTATTTTCTTGATTTTCAAGCCAATATATTTTCTTTGTTATTCAAGCCAAAGGGCGATAAGTTTCCTTTATAGAGGATTCGGACAAAGCGGTTCTAATGGTGTACTTTTTGTTTTGATCTGACTCTTTTTTTAGGAGTTGGGGGGTTTTATATTTCTTAACATTGGAGGTGATCGTCTCTTACTAGGTTGCTAGCTACCGCTGCAACCCCGATATCTAGGTGCACCGGCGGCGTAGCACAATTCCGCCACGCATGGGACGGTCTGCTGAAAGCTTGGCACATATCCACTACGCTTAACCCACTTTCACTATGCTTGGCAGGCGTCACCTGGTGTATATCATTTCTAAATGTCGATGACCCCTCATTTTTAAGCAACTTTTGATTATTCTCTAAGGAAAAGTCTATGTAATACTGTATTGTGGCTCGATTAATGGTTAGATCTGAAGCTAATGAATCAAGCGGTATAAAGGCCTGCTTTATTAAGAAAGTATCATTCCAATTCATTCCTCACTTTATGTTTACTGAGGACTAATGGTGACTTTAGTGAACTAACGAGGAATAGCCAAACTTTCCTTGTTTCATTGAGGATTGGTAAGGAATGACTCCTTCCCTGTTCAACTAAATTAAGGAATGATAAGAGTTTGATACTGTATAACAAGATTCGTCAAATCAGCAATAACCTCACATTTGCTTTCCTGTTAAATGTTGAAAATGTCAAATGTGCCCTTGTGTTTTTGGTGCCACAAAATTTACCAGAAGTCCAAATACCATACCCTAAGTACAACCACACTGTCTGGAATTTTTTCCTTTGATGGAAGGGATGTTGGAAATACGGTTAAAGACATGGATTATATGCGCCTACTTTGGAAACTATAGGTGAAATCGCAAAAAGTTTGGTTTTTGGTGGAACGAGCCAAAAGGTCCCCTTCTGTGTATGTTCCTGATTCAGTAACTGGCTCACTTTCTCTAAAGGGGTATGGACTGCCTTGGTTGGGAACCCCGAACAAGAAGATCAGTAATGAATGGGACATGGCACGTACAAACATTTTTCAGACTCCTAAGCAAAATAGATATTACTTTCACTGAAACTTACAAAACACAGATTTTCTCATTTTTTTTTTAAACTCGTACCTTTCTGTTTCTTCAAATTACTGCGAATGATGAATCCTCGGCTAAATTTTGTCATATGCACAAAGTTTATATATAAAAACTGCAATATGTACTCTTGTTTCTGGCCATTTCGAAGGTGGCTAGCTAATAGTCTATATCTCCACTATATGGTGGTGTTTCAAAAATCTCTGCATTTCTATACAGACAGCTTGACGACGTCTTTCGCTTCATGTCTTACTATGGCGGACATAATAATGTCAAAGTTTTGACCACCCTGAAAAGTTTTAATGATGATCAAATTTTATCTTCATGCAGTTTTCTCGCTCTTGAGCGTGTATAATTTATTTTAGTTACTATAGATTTTTAACCCAATTAATTTCCTTTAAAATGAGCTATTGAACAACCCTCTACGATGTTCCAGTGCCAAGCTATCTGTGGAAAAGAAAGAAAAGAGAAAAAAAGAAAAAAATATCCCGTTTAGGCAGAATGTTGTAGTAGCTGCCACTATTCTTGATTTTCAAGCCAATATATTTCCCTTGCTGTTCAAGCCAAGGGACAGAAAGTTTTCTAAACAGGGGTTTCAGACAAGGTGGTTCTAATGGTGTACTTTTTGTTTTGATCTGACTCCTCTGTTAGGAACTATGGGTTTTTATATTTCTTAACATTGGACGTGATCGTCTCTTACTAGGTTGCTAGCTACCGCTGCAACCCGGATTGTTTTAGGAGTTAGGTGTTTTTATATTTCTTAACATTGGACGTGATCGTCTCTTACTAGGTTGCTAGTTACAAATGCAACCCGGATTATAAGAAATACAAACAGGAATAAGCCTACGGCTTTTTCTTTGTTTGAAATAGTAAGAGACGAATCTCAAACAGTCAAGTAGCTAACTAAGTTCAATATCTGCAATAGTTTGTTATTGCAATGATCGTCTTTTAATGTAACTTCTCGATACGCCTGGTCGGTTGAATACCTTTGTTTTGCTCTCTCAATTATTACTTCTCGATACGACTGGTCGGTTGAATACCTTTGTTTTGCTCTTTTCAAGATACTATCTCTGTTGTTTGTGTAGTACTGTTTTTTCAAATTGCGTATAGCTTGCTTCGATCTAACCATTATTCTAATCAAGAATGAGAGAATTTACATCTTTGTCGTTCTTAAGTAGTAATTATGACGTCACGGCGTAATGATTTTATTGACGTCATGGCGCAATAATATTATTTCGTGACGTCATCAGAAACAACAATATAATTTCGTGTTTTTCTATTCACGTCATAGCTCTAATATAAAGCTATGACGACATTCATTATTTATCTAGTAGGGTTTCAGACAAGGTAGTTCTAATGATGTACTTTTGTTTTGATCTTACTCTATTTTTAGGAGTTTTGGGTTTTTATATTTCTTAGCATGGGACTGATCGTCTCTTACTAGGTTGCTAGCTACTGCTGCAATCCAAATTATAAGAGGCAGCCTGGCCGAGTGGTCCAAGACACTGTTGTTACCCACCAGTCTCTTCGGAGGCGTGGGTTCAAATCTTACCGCTGGTATACGATTATGTTTGAAAGACTGCAGTGTGAAAAGACATCAAAAATGCAGTTTTTGGTGAAAAAATTTATTCTCTTTTAGAAATAATTTATTTTAGTTACTATAGAATTTTAACACAATTAATTTCCTTTAAAATGAGCTATTGAACAACCCTCTACGATGTTCCAGTGCCAAGCTATCTGTGGAAAAGAAAAAAGACTAAGACTAAGACTAATTTTATACGCCACTTAATTATAGTATAGGTTAGTAATTCAACACATAGCTTTGCACTGGAACATCGTAGAGAGTTGTTCAATGGCTCATTTTAAAGGAAATTAATGACGTTAAAAACCTTTTGTAATTAAAACAAATTATTTTTATTACATTAAGAAATTTTAATTATATTCCTTAAGAAATCATCATAATTAAAAATTTCCCATACGGACATTGAACTCAAGCCTGCTGGGTGAGAGCTATCTCAACCTCTTGACCATATAGGATATATTAAAATATCCGATTAATGAAGTTGATGTTAAAGAACAAATTTTACATAAAGGCTCGATCATCGAATTTAAGCTGAAACTAAGTAAAGGACAATTATGTCTCCATATATTCACAGTGATGTATAAGATTTCCCATTACATGTGTAAACTGTTCCACAGTTGCCAGTCCATAACTTGGAAGCTTTTCAATAAACATGCAACATTTCTTTTGGATATTACTATGAAGTGTTGCAAAAGCCTCTCTAGCTGACTTTTCAACAAAATCTATTCTTTCAGAGAAAACTTTAATCTTTAATTTTGAATATTTTTCGTAATCCCTGTATCTTTTCAGAACAACTTCTTTACGTAATGTCCTTTCCTAAACCCATTTTACAACTTGAAGCGGGTTGCAGCGGTAGCTAGCAACCTAGTAAGAGACGATCACGTCCAATGTTAAGACATATAAAAATATAATAAAGATCGAACTCTTCCCTATACTAACTTGCATACGCAACTTCACTATAGTTAAGATTACAGTATTTATATTATTTATCGTTATGAATTATAAAAGGTTCAAATATTCGAAGATTATAGAGTTAAAAATTTTCCCACGCCGGGAATCGAATCCGAGCCTGTTAAGTGAAAGTTAACTATCCTAGCCACTAGACCATATGGAACCATAAAGAAGTATGATTTAAGAGACATATGCATATTATTATTTCACCATACCAATTATAATAAGGCCAAAACAAAATCGTCGACTTGCAACCTTACTTTTGACACATTAGTTAAATCTTCATCAGGCTTAAAAAATGTTTTGCTAGTTTTACATTTATAATAAAGATCGATTACATTAAAGGACGATCATTTGAATAACAAACCATTGCATACATTAGACTTTGTTTACATTAAATTTATATACAAGATCGGTGTAGTTCACTATGAATTTTGGAATCATGGATGTTGAGATAGCCGAAACTGAGTAAAGAACAAACTTCAGCAAACAGAAATGAAAAGTTAAGATATTACAAGCATCTTTGGAAAAGTTGCTTTGCAGGGGTATAGTGCCACAATTTTACTTATTTAGATGCCTAACTTTGTGAGGTTCGTCACTTACTACTCCAACTAAGAGAAAGCCATAGGATTTTTCCTGTTGGTAATTATCCTTAAAAAAACAGGTCTGGTAAAGCATTAGCATATATAATCATGGGTTCAGCAAGAGTTACAACCTAGTAAAATAGTTTAAAGAAGCAACCAGTTTTTCAGTAGATTTCAAAGACATCTCTTCTTCTTTAATCCGTCTTTGATTATATCAGGGTTGCAGCGGTAGCTAGAAACCTAGTAAGAGACGATCACGTCCAATGTTAAGAAATATAAAAACCCATAGTTCCTAACAAAGGAGTCAGATCAAAACAAAAAGTACACCATTAGAACCGCCTTGTCCGAAACCGCTGTATAGGAAACTTTCTGTCTTCTGTCCCTTGGCTTGAACAGCAAGGGAAATATATTGACTTGAAAATCAAGAAAATTGACTTTAACCACGTTATTCTCCCCAAACGTGATATTTTTTTCTTTTTTTCTTTTTTTCTTTGTATCCAGAGATAGCTTGGCACTGGAACATCGTAGAGGGTTGTTCAATAGCTCCTTTTAAAGGAAATTAATTGGGTTAAAAATCTATAGTAACTAAAATAAATAATTTCTAAAAGAGAATAAATTTTTCCACCAAAAACTGCATTTTCGATGTCTTTTCACACTGCAGTCTTTCAAACATAATCGCATACCAGCGGTAAGATTTGAACCCACGCCTCCGAAGAGACTGGTGGCTAACACCAGTGCCTTGGACCACTCGGCCAGGCTGCCTCTCATAAATAACTATATATGTGAATCTGGGTTGTAGCAGTAGCTAGCAATCTAGTAAGAGACGATCAGTCCTATGCTAAGAAATATAAAAACCCAAAGCTCCTAAAAATAGAGTCAAATCAAAACAAAAGTAAATCATTAGAACTACCTTGTCTGAAACCTTACTAGATAAATAATGAATGTCATCATAGCTTTATATTAGAGCTATGACGTGAATAGAAAAACACGAAATTATATTGTTGTTTCTGATGACGTCATGAAATAATATCATTGCGCTATGACGTCAATAAAATCTTTACGCCGTGATGTCATAATTACTACTTAAGAACGACAAAGATGTAAATTCTCTCATTCTTGATTAGAATAATGGTTAGATCAAAGCAAACTATACGCAAGTTGAAAAAACAATACTACACAAACAACAGAGATAGTAACTTGAAAAGAAAAAAGCAAAGGTATTCAACCGACCAGGCGTATCGAGAAGTAATCAAACAAAACAGCAAGATGTGTTATCACAATGATGAAGATTATAGACATGCAAAAATTGAGACAGCCAAACAAAAGATCAAGGACCGGTATGGTAATGATGAAGATTATTTACGGTAAAGAACGATCTCTCTCCCATTACTACTTAAGAACGACAAAGATGTAAATTCTCTCATTCTTGATTAGAATAATGGTTAGATCGAAGCAAGCTATACGCAATTTGAAAAAACAGTACTACACAAACAACAGAGATAGTAACTTGAAAAGAAAAAAGCAAAGGTATTCAACCGACCAGGCGTATTGAGAAGTAATCAAACAAAACAGCAAGATGTGTTATCACAATGATGAAGATTATAGACATGCAAAAATTGAGACAGCCAAACAAAAGATCAAGGAACGGTATGGTAATGATGAAGATTATTTACAGTAAAGAACGATCTCTCTCCCATAGTAATCCGGGTTGCAGCGGTAGCTAGCAACCTAGTAAGAGACGATCACGTCCAATGTTAAGAAATATAAAAACCCCTAACTCCTAGAAAAATAGTCAGATCAAAACAAAAAGTACACCATTAGAACCGCCTTGTCCGAAACCCCTATAAAGGAAACTTACCACCCTTTGGCTTGAATAACAAAGAAAATATATTGGCTTGAAAATCAAGAAAATTGACTTTAACCACGTTATTCTGCACAAACGGGATATTTTTTCTTTCTTTTGTTTCCAGAGATAGCTTGGCACTGGAACATCGTAGAGAGTTGTTCAATGGCTCATTTTAAAGGAAATCTCTAGATCTAGCGCCTTTTGCACTTTTTTTTTTATTAATTATTTTTCATGAAAACTCAATTTTGTATATACAATATTGATCAATGACGTCATAGTCGTTGGATGTAGTTTACATAAAGGCTCGATCATCGAATTTAAGATGAAACTAAGTAAAGGACAATTATGCCTCCATATATTCACAGTGATGTATAAGATTTCCCATTACATCTGTAAACTGTCAGGGTTGCAGCGGTAGCTAGCAACCTAGTAAGAGACGATCACGTCCAATGTTAAGAAATATAAAAACCCATAGCTCCTAAAAAAGGAGTCAGATCAAAACAAAAAGTACACCATTAGAACCGCCTTGTCCGAAACCCCTGTATAGGAAACTTTCTGTCCCTTGGCTTGAACAGCAAGGGAAATATATTGGCTTGAAAATCAAGAAAATTGACTTTAACCACGTTATTCTCCCCAAACGGGATATTTTTTCTTTTTTTTTTCTTTTTTTTTTTTTGTATCCAGAGATAGCTTGGCACTGGAACATCGTAGAGGGTTGTTCAATAGCTCATTTTAAAGGAAATTAATTGGGTTAAAAATCTATAGTAACTAAAATAAATTATTTATAAAAGAGAATAAATTTTTCCAATAAAAACTGTATTTTTGATGCAGTGACGTCATAAGTACTATATAAGAAACGTCAAAACTGTAAATGGTCTCATTCATGAATACATAATTATAATAAAGATCGAACTCTTCCCTATACTAACTTGCATACGCAACTTCACTATAGTTAATATAGTTAAGATTACAGTATTTATATTATACATCATTATAAATTATAAAAGGTTCAAATATTCGAAGATTATAGAGTTAAAAATTTTCCCACACCGGGAATCGAACCCGAGCCTGTTTTATAGTAAAGAACGAACTCTTGCCCTTAGTTACCTATGTCTTGTCAAATTAGCTAATTAATTTCACCTGATTTTGTTTTAAAAATAATTCCCACACCGGGATTCGAACCCAAGCCAATTGGTTGAAAGCCAACTATCCTAAACCACTAGACCATATGAGATATGTGTAAAAAGCTAATTAATTGTTTTATGATATTATAATAAAGAACGACCTCTTGCCTAAACTAAATTTTATACGCCACTTAATTATAGTATAGGTTAGTAATTCAACAGATAGCTTGGCACTGGAACATCGTAGAGAGTTGTTCAATGGTTCATTTTAAAGGAAATTAATGGGGTTAAAAACCTTTTGCAATTTAAACAAACTATATTTATTACATTATAATAAAGAACGACCTTTTGCCTATACTAAATTTTATACGCCAATTAATTATAGTATAGGTTAGTACAGTTATTATATTTCAGGTCAATATATTAAAATTTTCCGCTAAAAGACGGTCATTGGAATAAAAACCCAATACATACATTTGATTTAGTTAGCTACTTGATTGTTTGAGGCTAGTCTCTTACTATTTCAAAGAAGAAAAAGCCGTAGGCTTTTTCCTGTTTGTAATCAATTAGAAAGAGTTCTACCTTTAATTACAGTAAAGAACGATCTCTCGCCCATATCAGGGTTGCAGCAGTAGCTAGCAACCTAGTAAGAGACGATCACCTCCAATGTTAAGAAATATAAAATTTATAATAAAGAACAACCTCTTGCCTATACTAAATTATATACACCACTTAATTATAGTATAGATTAGTAATTCCACAGATAGCTTGGCAATGGAACATCGTAGAGAGTTAATTAATGGCTCATTTTAAAGGAAATTAATGGGGTTAAAAACTATGTTAAAATTATGATTTTAACATAATTAAAATTAATGGGGTTTTGTAATTATAAAACAAATTATTTTTAAAAGAGAATAATTTTCCTTACGAAGTTACATTAAAAGAAGATCATTACAATAACAGACCATTGCATACATTAGACTTAGTTAGCTACTTGTCCGAGTTGCAGCGGTAGCTAGCAACCTAGTAAGAGACGTCTCGTCCAATGTTAAGAAATATAAAAACCCATATATCCTAACAAAGGAGTCAGATCAAAACAAAAAGTACACCATTAGAACCGCCTTGTCCGAAACCCCTGTATAGTAAACTTTCTGTCCCTTGGCTTGAACAGCAAGGGAAATATATTGGCTTGAAAATCAAGAAAAGTGGCAGCTACTACAACATTCTGCCTAAACGGGATATTTTTTTTTTCTTTTGTTTCCAGAGATAGCTTGGCACTAGAACATCGTAGATAGTTGTTCAATGGCTCATTTTAAAGGAAACTAATTGGGTTAAAAATCTATAGTAACTAAAATAAATTATTTCTAAAAGAGAATAAATTTTTCCACCAAAAACTGCATTTTTGATGTCTTTCACACTGCAGTCTTTCAAACATAATCGTATACCAGCGGTAAGATTTGAACCCACGCCTCCGCAGAGACTGGTGGCTAACACCAGTGCCTTGGACCACTCAGCCAGGCTGCCTCTCATAAATAAATATATATGTGAATTACATTAAAGGACGATCATTTGAATAACATACCATTGCATACATTAGACTTTGTTTACATTAAAGAACAAACTTCCAGCCCATTGTAGCTAAAATAAGATTATAATTAATGTTAAATTATAATAAAGAACGACCTCTTTCCTATACTAAATTTTATAGGCCACTTAACTATAGTATAGGCTAGTACAGTTATTTTATTTAAGGCCAATATATTAAAATTTTCCACCAAAAGACGGTCATTGGAATAAAAACCCAATACATGGATTTGATTTAGTTAGCTACTTGATTGTTTGAGGCTAGTCTCTTACTAATTCAAAGAAGAAAAAGCCGTAGGCTTTTTCCTGTTTGTAATCAATTAGAAAGAGTTCTACCTTTAAAATGAGTTACGTAGTTACATTAAAGGACGATCATTTGAATAACAATACAGTAAAGTACGATCTCTCTCCCATAGTAACTGATATGTTACATTAGAAGAAGATCATTGGAATAAAAATCCGGGTTGCAGCGGTAGCTAGCAACCTAGTAAGAGACGATCATGTCCAATGTTAAGAAATATAAAAACCCATAATTCCTAAAAAAAGGAGTCAGATCAAAACAAAAAGTACACCATTAGAACCGCCTTATCCGAAACCCCTATAAAGGAAACTTACCGCCCTTTGGCTTGAATAACAAAGAAAATATATTGGCTTGAAAATCAAGCAAATTGACTTTTACCACGTTATTCTCCACAAACGGGATATTTTTTTCTCTTTTCTTTT
The DNA here is from genome assembly GCF_049724085.1 of Artemia sp. Qi Xiang Cuo. Lineage (NCBI taxonomy): Eukaryota > Metazoa > Arthropoda > Branchiopoda > Anostraca > Artemiidae > Artemia > Artemia sp. Qi Xiang Cuo. The sequence continues at coordinate 28,761,171 of NC_142813.1, forward strand.
GTATCCAGAGATAGCTTGGCACTGGAACATCGTAGAGGGTTGTTCAAGAGCTCATTTTAAAGGAAATTAATTGGGTTAAAAACCTTTTGTAACTAAAATAAATTATTTCTAAAAGAGAATAAATTTTTCCACCAAAAACTGCATTTTCGATGTGTTTTCACACTGCAGTCTTTCAAACATAATCGTATACCAGCGGTAAGATTTGAACCGACGCCTCCGAAGAGACTGGTGGCTAACACCAGTGTCTTGGACCACTCGGTCAGGTTGCCTCTCATAAATAAATATATATGTGAATCTGGGTTGCGGCAGTTAACAGTAAAGAACGATCTCTCTCCCATAGTAACTGATATGTTTCCTGGTTGCAGCGGTAGCTAGCAACCTAGTTATAATAAAGAACGAACCTTAGTTCATAGTAAGTGAAATATTCATTAATAGTAGTAGCCTTAGTTTGAAATAAAATCAATGTTTTTAAAAAGAAATTTTACCTTTATAATAAACGTGTTGACATGGTTATGTAAAATGTTACAGTAAAGAGTGACCCTTAGCCCATAGTAACAGAAATAAGAATATCTAGGTTGCAGCGGTAGCTAGCAACCTATTAATTACATATTCCAAATTGCAGTGGTAGCTAGCAACACAGTAAGAAACGCCAAATTTATAGATCCTGGTTGCAACGGTAGCTAGCAACCTAGTAAGAGACGATCACGTCCAATGTTAAGAAATATAGAAACCCATAGTTCCTTAAAAAAGGAGTCAGATCAAAACAAAAAGTACACCATTAGAACCGCCTTGTTCGAAACCCCTGTATAGGAAACTTTCTGTCCCTTGGCTTGAACAGCAAGGGAAATATATTGGCTTGAAAATCAAGAAAAGTGGCAGCTACTACAATATTCTTCCTAAACGGGATTTTTTTTCTTTTTTCTTTCTTGCTTTCCACAGATACCTTGGCACTGTAGAAAGTTGTTCAATGGCTCATTTTGAAGGAAATTAATTGGGTTAAAAATATTTTGTAACTAAAATAAATTATTTCTAAGAGAGAATAAATTTTTTAATTAAAAACTGCATTTTTGATGTCTTTTCATTTCATACGGCATGCTTTTTTGTCTCTCTCACTCTTTTTGCTTGTGTTTCTGTGCGGGTGTTTGCTTATTCCAATCCATGTCTTTCTCGGTTTGTGTGTCTGAATCTACGTATTTGTATGTGTTTTTGTTATAATAAAGAACGACCTCTTACCTATGCTAAATTTTATACGCCACTTAATTATAGTATATGTTAGTAATTCAACAGATAGCATGGCACTTGAACATTGTAGAGAGTTGTTCAATGGATCATATTGAAGGAAATTAATGGGGTTAAAAATCTTTTGTAATCCGGGTTGCAGCGGTAGCTAGCAACCTAGTAAGAGACGATCAAGTCCAATATTAAGAAATATAAAAACCCCTAACTCCTGAGAAAAGAGTCAGATCAAAACAAAAATTACACCATTAGAACCACCTTGTCCAAAACCCCTATTAAGGAAACTTATCACTTTTTGGCTTGAATAACAATGAAAATATATTGGCTTGAAAATCAAGAAAATTGACTTTAACCACGTTATTCTCCACAAACGGGATATTTTTTCTTTCCGCTTGTTTTTCCTCCTCAAATAGCTGGGAACTGGAAAATTATAGAGAGCTGTATAATAGCTCATTTTAAAGGAAATTGCAACATCCAGTCACTTTTGTAATTAAAAATAAAATACTTTTTGAAGTAGAATCAATTTTGTCAAAAAATTGCATTTTTGATGTATTTTCATACTGCAGTCTTTTCAAAGATATTTGAATTTTGAAGCAATCAAATCCGGGTTTCAGCGGTAGTGTTACAGTAAAGAGTGACCCTTAGCCCATAGTAACAGAAATAAGAATATCTAGGTTGCAGCGGTAGCTAGCAACATATTAATTACATATTCCAAATTGCAGTGGTAGCTAGCAACATAGTAAGAAACGCCAAATTTATAGATCCGGGTTGCAACGGTAGCTAGAAACCTAGTAAGAGACGATCACGTCCAATGTTAAGAAATATAGAAACCCATAGTTCCTTAAAAAAGGAGTCAGATCAAAACAAAAAGTACACCATTAGAACCGCCTTGTTCGAAACCCCTGTATAGAAAACTTTCTGTCCCTTGGCTTGAACAGCAAGGGAAATATATTGGCTTGAAAATCAAGAAAAGTGGCAGCTATTACAACATTCTACCTAGACGGGATAGTTTTTTTTTCTGTTTTTCTTATTTTCCACAGATAGCTTGGTACTGGAACATCGTAGAGAGTTGTTCAATGGCTCATTTTAAAGTAACTTAATTGGGTTAAAAATATTTTGTAACTAAAATAAATTATTTCTAAGAGAGAATAAATTTTTCAATTAAAAACTGCATTTTTGATATCTTTTCATTTCATACGGCATGCTTTTTTGTCTCTCTCACTCTTTTTGCTTGTGTTTCTGTGCGGGTGTTTGCTTATTCCAATGCATGTCTTTCTCAGTTTGTGTGTCTGAATCTACGTATTTGTATGTGTTTTTGTTATAATAAAGAACGACCTCTTACCTATGCTAAATTTTATACGCCACTTAATTATAGTATATGTTAGTAATTCAACAGATAGCATGGCACTTGAACATTGTAGAGAGTTGTTCAATGGATCATATTGACGGAAATTAATGGGGTTAAAAATCTTTTGTAATCCGGGTTGCAGCGGTAGCTAGCAACCTAGTAAGAGACGATCACGTCCAATATTAAGAAATATAAAAACCCCTAAATCCTGAGAAAAGAGTCAGACCAAAACAAAAATTACACCATTAGAACCACCTTGTCCAAAACCCCTATTAAGGAAACTTATCACTTTTTGGCTTGAATAACAAAGAAAACATATTGGCTTGAAAATCAAGAAAATTGACTTTAACCACGTTATTCTCCACAAACGGGATATTTTTTTGTTTCCGCTTGATTTTCCTCCTCAACTAGCTGGGCAGAGGAAAATCATAGATAGCTTTATCATAGCTCATTTTAAAAGAACTTCCAACATCTAGTCAATTTTATAATTAAAAATAACATACTTTTTAAAGTAGAATCAATTTTGTCAAAAAATTGCATTTCTGATGTATTTTCATACTGCAGTCTTTTCAAAGATATTTGAATTTTGAAGCAATCAAATCCGATTTTCAGCGGTAGCTAGCAACCTAGTTAGAGACGATTACATTAAAAGACGATCACTGAAATAACAGACCATTCCATACATTGGACTTAGTTAGCTACTTGATTTTTTGAGTTTCGTCTCTTACTATTTAAAAGAAGAAAAAGAAGTAGGCTTTTTCCTGTTTGTATTTATAGTTAAAAAACTAACTCAAGTCCAAAGAAACTGAACACTATTACAATAAAGAACGATACCTAGCTCGTATTAAATGAAACATAAACAGGGATTATGTAATTTCCATCAGTATCAGGGCTGTAGAGATGGCTGAATTTTATAATAAAGATCGAACTCTTCCCTATACTAACTTGCATACGCAACTTCACAATAGTTAAGATTACAGTATTTATATTATACATCATTATAAATTATAAAAGGTTCAAATTTTCGAAGATTATAGATTGAAAAATTTTCCCACACCAAGAATCGAACCCGAGCCTGTTAAGTGAAAGTTAACTATCCTAGCCACTAGACCATATGGAACCAGAGAGAAGTATGATTTAAGAGCCATATGCATATTATTATTTCACCATACCAAATATAATAAGGCCAAAACAAAATCGTCGACTTGCAACCTTACTTTTAACACATTAGTTAAATCTTCATCAGGCTTAAAAAATGTTTTGCTAGTTTTACATGAAAAAATCCGGGTTACAGCGGTAGCTAGCAACCTAGTAAGAGACGATCACGTCCAATGTTAAGAAATATAAAAACCCATAGTTCCTAAAAAAAGGAGTCAGATCAAATTCAAAAGTACACCATTAGAACCGCCTTGTCCGAAACCCCTGTATATTAAACTTTGTGTCCCTTGGCCTGAACAGTAAGGGAAATATATTGGCTTGAAAATTAAGAAAAGTGGCAGCTACTACAACATTCTGCCTAAACGGGATATTTTTTTTTCTTTTTTCTTTTGTATCCAGAGATAGCTTGGGACTGGAACATCGTAGATAGTTGTTCAATGGCTCATTTTAAAGAAAATTAATTGGGTTAAAAATCTATAGTAACTAAAATAAATTATTTCTAGAAGAGAATAAATTCTTCCACCAAAAACTGCATTTTTCCTAAAAAAAAGGAGTCAGATCAAAACAAAAAGTACACCATTAGAACCGCCTTGTCTGAAACCCCTGTATAGGAAACTTTCTGTCCCTTGGCTTGAACAGAAAGGGAAATATATTGGCTTGAAAATCAAGAAAAGTGGCAGCTACTACAACATTTTTCCTAAACGGGATATTTTTTTCTTTTTTTCTTTTTTTCTTTGTTTCCAGAGATAGCTTGGCACTGGAACATCGTAGAGAGTTGTTCAATAGCTCATTTTAAAGGAAATTAATTGGGTTAAAAACCTTTTGTAACTAAAATAAATTATTTCTAAAAGAGAATAAATTTTTCTACCAAAAACTGCATTTTCGATGTCTTTTCACACTGCAGTCTTTCAAACATAATCGTATACCAGCGGTAAGATTTGAACCCACGCCTCCGAAGAAACTGGTGGCTAACACCAGTGCCTTGGACCACTCGGCCAGGTTGCCTCTCATAAATAATATATATGTGAATCCGGGTTGCAGCAGTAGCTAGCAATCTAGTAAGAGACGATCAGTCCAATGCTAAGAAATATAACAAAACTCCTAAAAATAGAGTCAGATCAAAACAAAAGTACATCATTAGAATTACCTTGTCTGAAACCCTACTAGATAAATACTGAATGTCGTCATAGTTTTATATTAGAGCTATGACGTGAATAGAAAAACACGAAATTATATTGTTATTTCTGAAGACGTCATGAAATAATATCATTGCGCTATGACGTCAATAAAATCATTACGCTGTGACGTCATAATTACTATATAAGGTGTCAGAACTGTAAATGTTCACATTCATAATTACATAATGGTTTCAATTAAGCAAGCTGCACGCAAATTGAAAAAACAGTACTACACAAACAACAGAGATAGTATCTTGAAAAGAAAAAAGCAAAGGTATTCAACCGACCAGGCGTATCGAGAAGTAATCAAACAAAACAGCAAGATGTGTTATCACAATGATGAAGATTATAGACATGCAAAAATTGAGATAGCCAAACAAAAGATCAAGGAACGGTATGGTAATGATGAAGATTACAGAGAAGCAGCAATTGAGCAGGCTAGACAAAAGAGCAAGGAACGGTATGATAATGATGAATATTACAGAGAAGCAAGAATTGAGCAGGCTAGACAAAAGATCAAGGAGCGTTATCATAATGATAAACTTTATAGAGAAGCAACAATTGAGCAGGCTAGACAAAAGAGCAAGGAACGGTATGATAATGATGAAGATTACCGAAACAAACATAAGAAAAAAGTTGCTACCAGAATAATGGGTAGATACTGGGGTGACAAAACCTTTAATGAAATTATAATAAAGATCGAACTCTTCCCTATACTAACTTGCATACGCAACTTCACTATAGTTAAGATTACAGTATTTATATTATACATCATTATAAATTTCCGGGTTGCAGCGGTAGCTAGCAACCTAGTAAGAGACGATCACCTCCAATGTTTTATAATAAAGATCGAACTCTTCCCTATACTAACTTGCATACGCAACTTCACTATAGTTAAGATTACAGTATTTATATTATACATCATTATAAATTATAAAAGGTTCAAATGTTCAAAGATTATAGTGTTAAAAATTTTCCCACACCGGGAATCGAACCCGAGCCTGTTAAGTGAAAGTTAACTATCTTAGCCACTAGACCATATGGAACCCCAAAGAAGTATGATTTAAGAGCCATATGCATATTATTATTTCACCATACCAATTATAATAAGGCCAAAGCAAAATCGTCGACTTGCAACCTTACTTTTGACACATTAGTTAAATCTTCATCAGGCTTAAAAAAATACAGTAAAGAACGATCTCTCTCCCATACTAACTAATTATATGGTGATTCCAGGTGTAGTTACATCCGGGTTGCAGCGGTAGCTAGCAACCTAGTAAGAGACGATCACGTCCAATGTTAAGAAATATATAACCCCCTAACACCTAAAAAAAAGAGTCAGATCAAAACAAAAAGTACACCATTAGAACCGCCTTGTCCGATACCCCTATAAAGGAAAATTACCGCCCTTTGGCTTGAATAACAAAGAAAATATATTGGATTGAAAATCAAGAAAATTGACTTCAACCAAGCTATTCTCCACAAACGGGATATTTTTTTCTTTCCGCTTTTTTTTCCTCCTCGGCTAGCTGGGCACTGGAAAATCATAGAGAGCTGTATAATAGCTCATTTTAAAGGAAATTGCAACATCTAGTGCCTTTTGTTATTAAAAATAAAATACTTTTTAAAGTAGAATCAATTTTGTCAAAAAATGTATTTTTGATGTATTTTCATACTGCAGTCTTTTCAAAGATATTTGAATTTTGAAGCAATCAAACAGTTCATGGTAATAAAATCTATAGTAATAATAGCTACTTGTCTCAATAGTAACCGACACTCTAAAGAACAAAATTTTGGTACAAATAGATACATCAAAGCAAACAGTTCGTTATAAAGAAATATATGTTGTATAGTAAGAGCGACTCGTCTCAATAGTAAAACTTGCTACATCTAGTTCCTTCTGTAATTATAATAAAGAACGACCTCTTGCCTATACTAAATTTATAGACCACTGAACTGTATAGGTTTTTATATTAAAAGACGATCATTGGAATGCCAAACCATTGCATACATCGGACTTAGTTAGCTACTTAATTTTTGAGATTCGTCTCTTACTATTTCAAAGAAGAAAAAGCCGTAGGCTGTTTCCTGTTTGTAATGTTATGTTACTGGACGATAATTCTGATGAAGTATCTGATGAAGAACTGCCTTGTCTGAAACCCCGATATGGGAATTTTTCTGTCCCTTGGCTTGAACAACAAGGGAAACAAATTGGATTGAAAATCCAGAAAAGTGGTAGCTACTACAGCATTCTGCCTAAGCGGCCTCTTTTTCTTTATTTTCTTCCACAGATAGCTTGGCACTGGAACATCGCAGTGATTTGTTCATAAGCTCATTTTAAAGGAAATTAATGGGGTTAAAAACCTTTTGTAATTAAAACAAATAATTTTTAAAATAGAATAAATTTTTCTATGAAAAACTGCATGTTTCCTGTTAAAAATTGATCAATGACGTCATAATCATTGGCCGTAGCCAGGTCGCCTCTTACTATTCCAATTTAGAAAATTATAATAAAGAACGACCTCTTGCCTATACTAAGTTTTATACACCATTTAATTATAGTATAGGTTAGTAATTCCACAGATAGTTTGACAATGGAACATCGTAGAGAGTTGTTTAATGGCTCATTTTAAAGGAAATTAATGGAGTTAAGAATATTTACAGTAAAGAACGATCTCTGGCCATAGTAACTGATATATGGTGTTTGCCCTCCTTTGGCTTGAATAACAAAAAAAAATATATTGGCTTGAAAATAAAGAAAATTGACTTTAACCGCGTTATCTTCCACAAACAGCATTTTTTTTGTTTCTTCTTTTCCACAGATAGCTTGGGACTGGAACATCGTAGAGAGTTGTTCAATGGCTCATTTTAAAGGAAATTAATTGGGTTAAAAACCTTTTGTAACTAAAACAAATTATTTTTAAAACAGGATAAATTTTTCCACTAAAAACTGTATTTTTGATGTCTTTTCATACTGCTGTCTTTTCAAAGATATTTGATTTTTGAAGCAATCAAACAGTTCGTGGTAAAGTTGTATTTAAACTTTATATTCCATAGATAGCATGGCACTGGAATATCGTAGAGAGTTGTTCAATGGCTCATTTTAAAGAAAATTAATAAAATTCAAGGACGCATCCAGAGGGTTTAGTGGGTTTGAACCCCCCTCACCCGAAAGGTTTTTCCGACACAGAATAACGAATATAAAATGAATATAACAAAATTGAATATAAACAAAATGTACAAAAATGAATATGAATAAGTTTTTTATGCGTTTTTGAAGTTTTACATAAAGGATCGATGTGGTTCATTGTAAATTATAAAAGGTTTAGAGCTTCTAATGTTCGAAGATTATAGAGTTAAAAATTTTCCAATACCGGGAATCGAACCCAGGCCTTCTAGATGAAAGCCATTTATAATAAAGAACGAACTCTTTCCTATACTAAATAAGCCTATACTAGTTAATGATATAGTAATGATATGATTTTACTGATACCTAAATTACAAATTAAAGAAAATGATCCCGGGTGGCTTTGATTTACAGTAAAGAACTCATGCATAGTAACTGATATATGGTGGTTCCAGGGGTAGTTACTTGTGGTTCGTCTCTTACTATTTCAAAGAAGAAAAAGCCGTAGGATTTTTCCTGTTTGTAATGATATAGCATAAAACGAATTCCAAGTTGTAACTGACGTCATCCTGGTTGTTATAGTAAAGATTACAATAAGGAACGAACTGAACCCATAGTAACTTAATTATTAAATCAAACAGTTCGTGGTCATAATAAAGATTATAATAAAGATCGAACTCTTCCCTATACTAACTTGCATACGCAACTTCACTATAGTTAAGATTACAGTATTTATATTATACATCATTATAAATTATAAAAGGTTCAAATTTTCGAAGATTATAGATTTAAAAATTTTCCCATACCGGGAATCGAACCCGAGCCTGTTAAGTGAAAGTTAACTATCCTAGCCACTAGACCATATGGAACCATAGAAAAGTATGATTTAAGAGCCATATGCATATTATTATTTTACCATACCAATTATAATAAGGCCAAAACAAAATCGTCGACTTGCAACCTTACTTTTCACACATTAGTTAAATCTTCATCAGGCTTAAAAAATATTTTGCTAGTTTTACATGAAAGAACGAACCTTAGCCCATAGTAGCAGAACTAAGAATATCTAGGTTGCAGCGGTAGCTAGCAACCTATTACATAATCCGGGTTTAAGAGGTAGCTAGCAACCTAGTAAGAAACGCCAAGTTAAGAGATGATCATTAGAAGAACAAACAATTGCTTATATTGGACTTAGTTAGCTGCCTGAATCCTTAAGGTTCGTCTCTTACTATTCCAAAGAAGAAAAACCCGTAGGCTTTTTCCTGTTTGTAATAATACATTAAAAGATAACCATATGTGACGTAATAATTACAGTAAAGAACGAACCTCCAGCCCATAGTAACTAAAATAAGATTGTAATTAATACTAAAGATAGATCAATGATGTCATAAGCGTAGGATGTAGCCAGGTCGTCTCTTACTATTCCAATTAAGAAAAAGCCGTAGGTTTTTTCCTGTTTGTAATAGAGTAAGGCACAATAAAGAACGAACTCTAGCCTATATTTTATATCAAAGGACGATTACAATAATTCGGGTTGCAGCAGTAGCTAGCAACCTAGTAAGAGACGATCACGTCCAATGTTAAGAAATAAAAAAACCCATAAACCCATAACTCCTAAAAAAGTTATAATAAAGAACGACCTCTTGCCTATACTAAATTTTATACGCCACTTAATTATAGTATAGATTAGTAATTCAACAGATAGCATGGCACTGGAACATCGTAGAGAGTTGTTCAATCCGGGTTGCAGCGGTAGCTAGCAACCTAGTAAGAGACGATCACCTCCAATGTTAAGAAATATAAAACCCCCCAACTCCTAAAAAAAGAGTCAGATCAAAAGGAAAAGTACACCATTAGAACCGCCTTGTCCGAATCCTCTATAAAGGAAACTTACCGCCCTTTGGCTTGAATAACAAAGAAAATATATTGGCTTGAAAATCAAGAAAATAGACTTTTACCACGTTATTCTCCACAAACGGGATATTTTTTTCTTTTTTTATTTTTCTTTTCCACAGATAGCTTGGCACTGGAACATCGTAGAGGGTTGTTCAATAGCTAATTTTAGAGGAAATTAATTGGGTTAAAAATCTATAGTAACTAATATAAATTATTTCTAAAAGAGAATAAATTTTTCCACCAAAAACTGCATTTGTGATGTCTTTTCACACTGCAGTCTTTCAAACATAATCGTATACCAGCGGTAAGATTTGAACCCACACCTCCGAAGAGACTGGTGGCTAACACCAGTGTCTTGGACCACTCGGCCAGGCTGCCTCTTATAATTTGGGTTGCAGCAGTAGCTAGCAAGCTAGTAAGAGACGATCAGTCCCATTCTAAGAAATATAAATTTATCCGGGTTGCAGCGGTAGCTAGCAACCTAGTAAGAGACGATCACCTCCAATGTTAAGAAATATAAAACCCCCCAACTCCTAAAAAAAGAGTCAGATCAAAACAAAAAGTACACCATTAGAACCGCCTTGTCTGAATCCTCTATAAAGGAAACTTACCGCCCTTTGGCTTGAATAACACAGAAAATATATTGGCTTGAAAATCAAGAAAATTGACTTTTACCACGTTATTCTCCACAAACGGGATATTTTTTTCTTTCCGCTTTTTTTTCCTCCTCAGCTAGCTGGGCACTGGAAAATCATAGAGATCTGTATAATAGTTCATTTTAAAGGCAATTGCAACATCTAGTGCCTTTTGTAATTAAAAATAAAATACTTTTTAAAGTAGAATCAATTTTGTCAAAAAAATTGCATTTTTGATGTATTTTCATACTGCAGTCTTTTCAAAGATATTTGAATTTTTTTACATTAAAAGACGATCACTGAAATAACAAACCATTCCATACATTGGACTTAGTTAGCTACTTGATTGTTTGAGTTTCGTCTCTTACTATTTAAAAGAAGAAAAAGCCGTAGGCTTTTTCCTGGGTGTATTTATATTTAAAAAACGAGCTCAAGTCCAAAGAAACTGAACCCTGTGGTTTATTCATATTATCTTCATTATTTTAGCTAGAATGTAAATAAACAATTTTCTTTTTTAAATTTCAAATTGAAAAGATAGTGCTTTTAATTCAACATATTAAAAGTTCTTCCCGAAGGGGAATCGAACCCCCTTCTCCCAGGTAACAAGTGGGTATGCTTACCATTAGACTATCGAAGACATATAAAATAAAAGTTATACATAAGATATGATAATAATTTTTTATCCGGGATGCAGCGGTAGCTAGCTAACATTCAAGGACGTATCCAAAGGGTTTAGTGGGTTTGAATCCTCCCTCCCCCAAAATGTTTTTCAGATTCATAATAACGAATATAAAATGAATAAAACAAAATTGAATATAAAAAAATATACAAAATGAATATGAACAACTTTTTTATGCGTTTTTGAAGTTTTTATCCAGGTTGTAGCGGTAGCTAGCAACCTAGTAAGAGACGATCACGTCCAATGTTAAGAAATATAAAAACCCATAGTTCCTAAAAAAGGAGTCAGATCAAAACAAAAAGTACACCATTAGAACCGCCTTGTCCGAAACCCCTGTATAGTAAACTTTCTGTTTCTAGGCTTGAACAGCAAGGGAAATATATTGGCTTGAAAACCAAGAACAGTGGCAGCTACTACAACATTCTGCCTAAACGGGATATTTTTTTTTTCTTTTTTTCTTTTTTTCTTCTTTTCCAGAGATAGCTTGGCACTGGAACATCGTAGAGAGTTGTTTAATGGCTTATTTTAAAATAAATTATTTGGGTTAAAAATCTATAGTTCCTAAAATAAATTATTTCTAAAAGAGAATAAATTTTTCCACCAAAAACTGCATTTTTGATGTCTTTTCACACTGCAGTCTTTCAAACATAAATAATCGTATACCAGCGGTAAGATTTGAACCCACGCCTCCAAAGAGACTCGTGGCTAGAACCAGTGTCTTGGACCACTCGGCCAGGCTGCCTCTCATAATCCGGGTTGCAGTGGTAGCTAGCAATCCGGGTTGCAGCGGTAGCTAGCAACCTAGTAAGAGACGATCACATCCAATGTTAAGAAATATAAAAACCCATAGTTCCTTAAAAAGGAGTCAGATCAAAACAAAAAGTACACCATTAGAACCGCCTTGTCCGAAACCTCTGTATAGGAAACTTTCTGTCCCTTGGCTTGAACAGCAAGGGAAATATATTGGCTTGAAAATCAAGAAAAGTGGCAGCTACTACAACATTCTTCCTAAACGGGATATTTTTTTCTTTTTTTCTTTTTTTCTTTGTTTCCAGAGATAGCTTGGCACTGGAACATCGTAGAGGGTTGTTCAATAGCTCATTTTAAAGGAAATTAATTGGGTTAAAAACCTATTGTAACTAAAATAAATTATTTCTAAAAGAGAATAAATTTTTCCACCAAAAACTGCATTTTCGATGTCTTTTCACACTGCAGTCTTTCAAACATAATCGTATACCAGTGGTAAGATTTGAACCCACGCCTCCGAAGAGACTGGTGGCTAACACCAGTGCCTTGGACCACTCGGCCAGGTTGCCTCTCATAAATAACTATATATGTGAATCTGGGTTGCAGCAGTAGCTAGCAATCTAGTAAGAGACGATCAGTCCAATGCTAAGAAATATAACAAAACTCCTAAAAATAGTGTCAGATCAAAGCAAAAGTACATCATTAGAATTACCTTGTCTGTAACCCTACTAGATAAATATTGAATGTCGTCATAGTTTTATATTAGAGCTATGACGTGAATAGAAAAACACGAAATTATATTGTTATTTCTGAAGACGTCATGAAATAATATCATTGCGCTATGACGTCAATAAAATCATTACGCTGTGACGTCATAATTACTATATAAGAAGCGTCAGAACTGTAAATGTTCACATTCATAATTACATAATGGTTTCAATTAAGCAAGCTGCACGCAAATAGAAAAAACAGTACTACACAAACAACAGAGATAGTATCTTGAAAAGAAAAAAGCAAAGGTATTCAACCGACCAGGTGTATTGAGAAGTAATCAAACAAAACAGCAAGATGTATTATCACAATGATGAAGATTATAGACATGCAAAAATTGAGACAGCCAAACTAAAGATCAAGGAACGGTATGGGAATGATGAAGATTACAGAGAAGCAACAATTGAGCAGGCAAGACAAAAGAGCAAGGAACGGTATGATAATGATGAATATTACAGAGAAGCAAGAATTTATAATAAAGATAGAACTCTTCGCTATACTAACTTGCATAGGCAACTTCACTATAGTTAAGATTACAGTATTTATATTTTACATCATTATAAATTATAAAAGGTTCAAATGTTTGAAGATTATAGAGTTAAAAATGTTCCCACACCGGAATCGAACCCGGCCCTGTTAAGTGACAGTTAACTATCCTAGCCAATAGGCCATATGGGACCATAAAGAAGTATAATTTAAGAGCCATATGCATATTATTATTTCACCATACCAATTATAATAAGGCCAAAACAAAATCGTCGACTTGCAACCTTACTTTTGACACATTAGTTAAATCTTCATCAGACTTAAAAAATGTTTTTCTAGTTTTACATGATCCGGGTTGCAGCGGTAGCTAGCAACCTAGTAAGAGACGATCACGTCCAATGTTAAGAAATATAAAAACCCATAGTTCCTAAAAAAGGAGTCAGATCAAATTCAAAAGTACACCATTAGAACCGCCTTGTCCGATACCCCTGTATAGTAAACTTTCTGTTCCTTAGCTTGAACAGCAAGGGAAATATATTGGCTTAAAAATCACGAAAAGTGGCAGCTATTATAACATTCTGCTTAAACGGGATTTTTTTTTTCTTTTGTATCCAGAGATAGCCTGGCACTGGAACATCGTAGAGGGTTGTTCAATAGCTCATTTTAAAGGAAATTAATTGGGTTAAAAACCTTTTGTAACTAAAATAAATTATTTCTAAAAGAGAATAAATTTTTCCACCAAAAACTGCATTTTTGATGTCTTTTCACACTGCAGTCTTTCAAACATAATCGTATACCAGCGGTAAGGTTTGAACCCACGCCTCCGAAGAGACTGGTGGCTAACACCAGTGCCTTAGACCACTCGGCCTGGCTGCTTCTCATAATTTGGGTTGCAGCAGTAGCTAGCAACCTAGCAAGAGACGATCAGTCCAATGCTAAGAAATATAATCCGGGTTGCAGCGGTAGCTAGCAACCTAGTAAGAGACGATCACGTCCAATGATAAGAAATATAAGAACCCCTAGTTCTTAAAAAAAGGAGTCGGATCAAAACAAAAAGTACACCATTAGAACCACCTTGTCCGAAACCCCTGTATAGGAAACTTTCTGTCCCTTGGATTGAACAGCAAGGGGAATATATTGGCTTGAAAATCAAGAAAAGTGGCAGCTACTACAACATTCTGCCTAAACGGGATATTTTTTTCTTTCTTCTTTTCCACAGATAGCTTGGCACTGGAACATCGTAGAGAGTTGTTCAATGGCTCATTTTGAAGGAAATCTCTAGATCTAGCAACTTTTGCACTTAATTTTTTTTTCAATTAATTATTTTTTACGAAAAACTTAATTTTTTATATACAATATTGACCAATGACGTCATAGTCATTGGATGTAGTTAGTATTACATAATCCGGGTTGCAGCGGTAGCTAGCAACCTAGTAAGAGACAATCACGTCCAATGTTAAGAAATATAAAAACCCCTAACTCCTAGAAAAATAGTCAGATCAAAACAAAAAGTACACCATTAGAACCGCGTTGTCCGAAACCCCTATAAAGGAAACTTACCACCCTTTGGCTTGAATAACAAAGAAAATATATTGGCTTGAAAATCAAGAAAATTGACTTTAACCACGTTATTCTGCACAAACGGGATATTTTTTTCTTTCTTTTGTTTCCAGAGATAGCTTGGCACTGGAACATCGTAGAGAGTTGTTCAATGGCTCATTTTAAAGGAAATCTCTAGATCTAGCGCCTTTTGCACTTAATCCGGGTTGCAGCGGTAGCTAGCAATCCGGGTTGCAGCGGTAGCTAGCAACCTAGTAAGAGACGATCACCTCCAATGTCAAGAAATATAAAACCCCCCAACTCCTAAAAAAAGAGTCAGATCAAAACAAAAAGTACACCATTAGAACCGCCTTGTCCGAATCCTCTATAAAGGAAACTTACCTCCCTTTGGCTTGAATAACAAAGAAAATATATTGGCTTGAAAATCAAGAAAATTGACTTTTACCACGTTATTCTCCACAAACGGGATATTTTTTCTTTCCGCTTTTTCTTTCTGCTCAGCTAGCTGGGCACTGGAAAATCATAGAGAGCTGTATAATAGCTCATTTTAAAGGAAATTGCAACATCTAGTCACTTTTGTATTTAAAAATAAAATACTTTTTAAAGTAGAATCAATTTTGTCAAAAAAATTGCATTTTTGATGTATTTTCATACTGCAGTCTTTTCAAAGATATTTGAATTTTGAAGCAATAAAACAGTCCATGTAATGAACTCTATAGTAATAATAGCTACTTGTCTCAATAGTAACCGAAACTCCTGGAACCAAAATTTTCTTTTTTGGCTTAATCGCTAAAATTATTATGTAAACTGCAAAAATATTTATGATGCCTAATCAGTAATAGTAATTTTTTAATTTAAACAACAAAAATACATGAAAATTCTAAAATTAGTTTTGCTTTTTGTCTCCTGGAAGAAATTTTTTTTTCATCTCAGTTCAAATTTATTATTGTATCCTGTAACCCGTAAAGTACATATCTCCATATTATTGTCTCATAATTGCAATTATTTTAGTTTTCAGTCCAGAATCACTAAACTTATTATTTAAACTGCAAAAATATTTATGGTGTCTAACCAATAATACTAATTTTGTAATTCAAACAAGATAAATACCTGAAAATTTTAAAATTAGTTTTGTTTTATGCTAGGTTTTAGATACTCGACACGGGATTTTGTGTGCTTAATAATTTTAAATCTTGAAAAAATATGGTCTCACGCGAGTGGAAAAAAAGAAAGAATAACCAAAAACAATATCAAAATAGAACAATCCAAATTTCTACTAATAGAAAACTTTACTACACAAAAAATAAAGCTAACATCCTGAAATATAAGAAAAGTTTATTTAAAAGAGATAAAAATGCCACCAAACGCAATAAAGCTCGAGCACGCGTAAGGATTGCTACTAAGATGTCTTGTGATCCAGGATTTAAGAAAATGAAATATGACAGAGCAAAACAGAGGTATCTTACGGATCAGGGGTATCGAGAAGGGAAAATTGAGACAGCGAAACAAAAGAGCAAGGAACGGTATGATAACGATATAGATTACCGAAACAAACATAAGAAAAAAGTTGCTACCAGAATAATGGGTAGATACTGGGGTGACAAAAGCTATAATGAAAAAATTAAATTCTCTGCGAGGTTGTACCGAAGAACGCATAAGGACAAAGGGAAAAATTACATTCAGAAATACAAGAAGATGGCAAAAATGCAGGCTGATCTTTGTAAATTGAGAAACATTTTACGCATGTTTTATCGGGATCACGAAAAGTATTCGAAATTACAGATTAAAATTCTCTTTGAAAGAGCGGATGCTGTTGAAAAGTCGGCTAGAAATGCTTTGGCAAAGCTTCATGGCAATATCCAAAAGAAATGTTGTCAGTTTAACGAAAAGCTTCCAAGGTATGGATTGGCAACTGCGGAACAGTTTATAGATGCAATGGAAAATGTTCGACAACACAGTGAATATACGGAGGCGTACTTCTTAGAAAATTCGTATATTAATTTTGGAAGGAGCAATTGCAGTTTATGTAGCAGCAATAAAAATATATATACAAGCATACCTATCAACAGCGAAGGAAAAGCAATGTTTTTCAATTATGGCGAAAACGAGCCTGTTAGGGTTATTAGTAAATGTGTTTGTAAGACTAATGATTTAGAACAAATTCCTGGAACACCGACTCAAGAAAAAAGCATTTCTAACTGTGTTTTAAACAGTTCGTTTAGTTCTACTGAATATTTGGCAAAAAATTCTCTGTGTAGTAGAACACACTGTCCTGAAAAGTACGAGACAACTATTGAAAAATGCTCTAAAACTAGATCTGACAAGGAAATTATGATGGCTGAAGTCACCTATAACAATCTGAGTAAAAATTCAAAACCAAAAATTGGGCAGCAGGTTACTTGGCAATGTCACCCTGATATCTGCAAGCTCTATCCGACGGATATTGAATTATGTCAAATTCTTTTTGATATCCTTGAAAACAATATAGCATTAAAATTTTCAACTGACAAAGTGGTTAATTTCTACCTTGGCGGCTTGGATTATTGTGAAATCAATTACAGGGACACAAGAAAGCATGGGCATTCGTTATACTGTAGCCCAAATGAGGGATGTCAGAGCTATTTGCGTTCTCTAAGGGCACTAGCTCCACATTTTCCTGTCTTGAACTGTTTCATTAATAGCGTATATAAGGCAGTATCAAAATGTAAGATTATACAACATATTAATCTACTAAAAGTCGAGGGCTCGTACAAGGAACTAAGTCATCACATAGAAGAAGTGTCAAGTAGACTCTGTCGTAATAATAGTCAAGACTTCATTTACGGTGATGGCAATATTAGAGTTTCTGTGGATGAAAATACAATAATAAAATTATTTGGTGAGAGCCTTGATAAGGTAGCTAACATTAGGGATGTATACCCCACAATGTATTGTGACAGTTGTGAGCAGATAAAGACAAAATACCAATTGAAGAGTCTAAGATCCCTTTCAAATAAGAAAGGTTTTGATGTAATGATGGCCACGATTTTAGAACACCTACAACAGGACATACCCAAAGATGACAGAGAAGAACTAATTCAATGTACAGGTTGGAAAGAGGATGTCATAGATTCATTCTTTGTCTGTGATTACTGTGCTGGGAAAATGTTGAAAAGTCAGGAGAATGTCCGATCAGTATTAAATAACATTCATATAGACTGTACACCGGAATCCGGGTTGCAGCGGTAGCTAGCAACCTAGTAAGAGACGATCACCTCCAATGTCAAGAAATATAAAACCCCCCAACTCCTAAAAAAAGAGTCAGATCAAAACAAAAAGTACACCATTAGAACCGCCTTGTCCGAATCCTCTATAAAGGAAACTTACCTCCCTTTGGCTTGAATAACAAAGAAAATATATTGGCTTGAAAATCAAGAAAATTGACTTTTACCACGTTATTCTCCACAAACGGGATATTTTTTCTTTCCGCTTTTTCTTTCTGCTCAGCTAGCTGGGCACTGGAAAATCATAGAGAGCTGTATAATAGCTCATTTTAAAGGAAATTGCAACATCTAGTCACTTTTGTATTTAAAAATAAAATACTTTTTAAAGTAGAATCAATTTTGTCAAAAAAATTGCATTTTTGATGTATTTTCATACTGCAGTCTTTTCAAAGATATTTGAATTTTGAAGCAATAAAACAGTCCATGTAATGAACTCTATAGTAATAATAGCTACTTGTCTCAATAGTAACCGAAACTCCTGGAACCAAAATTTTCTTTTTTGGCTTAATCGCTAAAATTATTATGTAAACTGCAAAAATATTTATGATGCCTAATCAGTAATAGTAATTTTTTAATTTAAACAACAAAAATACATGAAAATTCTAAAATTAGTTTTGCTTTTTGTCTCCTGGAAGAAATTTTTTTTTC
This sequence comes from Artemia sp. Qi Xiang Cuo, assembly GCF_049724085.1. NCBI lineage: Eukaryota > Metazoa > Arthropoda > Branchiopoda > Anostraca > Artemiidae > Artemia > Artemia sp. Qi Xiang Cuo. Next base: position 28,779,903 of record NC_142813.1, read on the forward strand.
ATCTCAGTTCAAATTTATTATTGTATCCTGTAACCCGTAAAGTACATATCTCCATATTATTGTCTCATAATTGCAATTATTTTAGTTTTCAGTCCAGAATCACTAAACTTATTATTTAAACTGCAAAAATATTTATGGTGTCTAACCAATAATACTAATTTTGTAATTCAAACAAGATAAATACCTGAAAATTTTAAAATTAGTTTTGTTTTATGCTAGGTTTTAGATACTCGACACGGGATTTTGTGTGCTTAATATTATCCGGGTTGCAGCGGTAGCTAGCAACCTAGTAAGAGACGATCACCTCCAATGTCAAGAAATATAAAACCCCCCAACTCCTAAAAACAGAGTCAGATCAAAACAAACAGTACACCATTAGAACCGCCTTGTCCGAATCCTCTATAAAGGAAACTTACCGCCCTTTGGCTTGAATAACAAAGAAAATATATTGGCTTGAAAATCAAGAAAATAGACTTTTACCACGTTATTCTCCACAAACGGGATATTTTTTTCTTTCCGCTTTTTTTTCTGCTCAGCTAGCTGGGCACTGGAAAATCATAGAGAGTTGTATAATAGCTCATTTTAAAGGTAATTGCAACATCTAGTCACTTTTGTAATTAAAAATAAAATACTTTTTAAAGTAGAATCAATTTTGTCAAAAAAATTGCCTTTTTGATGTATTTTCATACTGCAGTCTTTTCAAAGATATTTGAATTTTGAAGCAATAAAACAGTTCATGGTAATGAACTCTATAGTAATAATAGCTACTTGTCTCAATAGTAACCGAAACTCCTGGAACCAAAATTTTCTTTTTTGGCTTAATCGCTAAAATTATTATGTAAACTGCAAAAATATTTATGATGCCTAATCAATAATAGTAATTTTTTAATTTAAACAACAAAAATACATGAAAATTCTAAAATTAGTTTTGCTTTTTGTCTCCTGGAAGAAAAATTTTACAATAAAGAACGACACCTAGCCCATGTTAACTGAAACATAAATAGGGATTATGTAATTCCCATCAGTATCATGGCTGTTCACATTAAAAGACCATCATTGGAATATATAATAAAGAACGACCTCTTGCCTATACTAAATTTTATACGCCACTTAATTATAGTATAGGTTAGTAATTCAACAGATAGCTTGGCACTGGAACATCGTAGAGAGCTGTTCAATGGCTCATTTTAAAGGAAATTAATTGGGTTAAAAACCTTTTGTAATTAAAACAAATTATTTTTATTACATTAAGAAATTTTAATTATGTTCCTTAAGAAATCATCATAAGTAAAAATTTCCCGTACGGAAATTGAACTCAAGCCTGCTGGGTGACAGCTATCCCAACCTCTAGACCATATAGGATATATTAAAATATCCGATTAATGAAGTTTATGTTAAAGAACAAATTATAAACATAATTAGCTGCCTGATTATTTGAGGATCGTCTCTTACTATTCCAAAGAAGAAAAAGCCGTAGGCTTTTTCCTGTTTGTAATTTATTTTATAATAAAGGATGAACTTCAGGCTTTACTAACTGAAAAGTTTAGTATTTTTATATAGTAAAGAACGAGCTCTAAATGATAGTTGTAGCTATAGCTGCAATCAAGTGAAAGACAAACCGAAGCATATAGTAACTAAAAGTTTTAAATATGTTTTGGAAAATCATAATTGCTATAGATGGCAAAACCTAGTGAAAGGCGAACCAGAGCCCATAGTAACTAAAAATTGAAAAAACGCGCTTTGAAAACACGCTTTGAAAACATTAAAAGACGATCATTGGAATAACAAACCATTGCATACATTGGACCTAATTAGCTACTTGATTGTTTGACGTTCGTCTCTTTCAAAGATCCGGGTTGCAGCGTTAGCTAGCAACCTAGTAAGAGACGATCACGTCCAATGTTAAGAAATATAAAAACCCCTAACTCCTAAAAAGGAGTCAGATCAAAACAAAAAGTACACCATTAGAACCACCTGGTCCGAAACCCCTGTGTAGTAAAATTTCTGTCCCTTGACTTGAACAGCAAGGGAAATATATTGGCTTGAAAATCAAGAAAAGTGGCAACTACTACAACATTCTGCCTAAACGGGATATTTTTTCTCTTTTCTTTGTTTCCAGAGATAGCTTGGCACTGGAACATCGTAGAGGGTTGTTCAATAGCTCATTTTAAAGGAAATTAATTGGGTTAAAAACCTTTTGTAACTAAAATAAATTATTTCTAAAAGTTATAATAAAGAACGAAATCTTGCCTATACTAAATTTTATAGGCCACTTAACTTTAGAGTATAGGCTAGTACAGTTATATTTTTTCAATATATTCAAATTTTCCATTAAAAGACGATCATTGGAATAATCCGGGTTGCAGCTGTAGCTAGCAATCTAGTAAGAGACGATCACGTCCAATGTTAAGAAATATAAAAACCCATAGCTCCTAAAAAAAGAGTCAGATCAAAACAAAAAGTACACCATTATCTGGGTTGCAGCGGTAGCTAGCAACCTAGTAAGAGACGATCACCTCCAATGTTAAGAAATATAAAACCCCTCAACTCCTAAAAAAGAGTCAGATCAAAACAAAAAGTACACCATTAGAACCGCCTTGTCCGAAACCTCTATAAAGGAAACTTACCGCCCTTTGGCTTGAATGACAAAGAGAATATATTGGCTTGAAAATCAAGAAAATTGACTTTTACCACGTTATTCTCCACTAACGGGATATTTTTTTCTTTCCGCTTGATTTTTCTCCTCAGCTAGCTGGGCACTGGAAAATCATAGAGAGCTGTATAATAGCTCATTTTAAAGGCAATAGCAGCATCTAGTGCCTTTTGTAATTAAAAATAAAATACTTTTTAAAGTAGAATCAATTTTGTCAAAAAAAATTGCATTTTTGATGTATTTTCATACTACAGTCTTTTCAAAGATATTTGAATTTTGAAGCAATCAAACAGTTCGTGGTAATGAATTAAATAGTAATAATAGCTACTTGTCTCAATAGTAACCGAAACTCCTGGAACCAAAATTTTCTTTTTTGGCTTAATCGCTAAATTTATTATGTAGACTGCAAAAATATTTATGATGCCTAATCAGTAATAGTAATTTCTTAATTTAAACAACAAAAATACATGAAAATTTTATAATTAGTTTTACTTTTTGTCTCCTGGAAGAAAATTTTTTTTCATCTCAGTTCGAAGTTATTATTGTATCCTGGAACCAAACTTTTTTTGGTTTGTAACCTCGTAAAGTACGTATCTCCATATTATTGTCTTATAATTGCAATTATTTTAGTTTTCAGTCCAGAATCGCTAAACTTATTATGTAAACTGCAAAAATATTTATGGTGTCTAACCAATAATACTAATTTTGTAATTCAAACAAGATAAATACCTGAAAATTTAAAAATTAGTTTTTTTTATGCTCGGTTTTAGATACTCGACACGGAGTATTGTGTACTTAATAATTTTAAACCTTGTCCGGGTTGCAGCGGTAGCTAGCAACCTAGTACGAGACGATCACGTCCAATGTTAAGAAATATAAAAACCCATAGTTCCTAAAAAAGGAGTCAGATCAAATTCAAAAGTACACTAATAGAACCGCCTTGTCCGAAACCCCTGTATATTAAACTTTCTGTCCCTTGGCTTTAACAGCAAGGGAAATATATTGGCTTGAAAATCAAGAAAAGTGGCAGCTACTACAACATTCTGCCTAAACGGGATATTTTTTTTTCTTTTTTCTTTTGTATCCAGAGATAGCTTGGCACTGGAACATCGTAGAGAGTTGTTCAATGGCTCATTTTAAAGGAAATTAATTGTGTTAAAAATCTATAGTAAATAAAATAAATTATTTCTAAAAGAGAATAAATTTTTCCTCCAAAAACTGCATTTTTGATGTCTTTTCACACTGCTGTATTTCAAACATTATACCAGCGGTAAGATTTGAACCCACGCCTCCGAAGAGATTGGTGGCTAACACCAGTGCCTTGGACCACTCGGCCAGGCTGCCTGTCATAAATAATATATATGTGAATCTGGGTTGCAGCAGTAGCTAGCAACCTAGCAAGAGACGATCAGTCCAATGCTAAGAAATATAAAAACCCAAAACTCCTAAAAATAGAGTCAGATCAAAACAAAAGTACATCATTAGAACTACCTTGTCTGAAACCCTACTAGATAAATTAGAGCTATGACGTGAATAGAAAAACACGACCTTATATTGTGGTTTCTGAAGACGTCATGAAATAATACCATTGTGCCATGATACATTAAAAGACGATAACTGAAATAACAAACCATTCCATACATTGGACTTAGTTAGCTACTTGATTGTTTGAGTTTCGTCTCTTACTATTTAAAAGAAGAAAAAGCCGTAGGCTTTTTCCTGTTTGTATTTATAGTTAAAAAACGAACTCAAGTCCAAAGAAATTATAGTAAAGAACGAACTCTTGCCCTTAGTTACCTATGTCTTGTCAAATTAGCTAATTAATTTCACCATATTTTGTTTTAAAAATAAATCCCACACCGGGATTCGAACCCAAGCTAATTGGTTGAAAGCCAACTATCCTAAGCCACTAGACCAGATGAGATACGTGGAGAAAGCTAATTAATTGTTTTATGATATTTTATAGCATAAATTTCATCGGATATAGCTGAAACCTAGTAAAGAACAAACCAAGGCACATAGTAACTAAAACTTTTAGAATAATCCGGGTTGCAGCGGTAGCTAGCAACCTAGTAAGAGACGATCACGTCCAATGTTAAGAAATATAAAAACCCATAGTTCCTAAAAAAGGAGTCAGATCAAAACAAAAAGTACACCATTAGAACCGCTTTGTCCGAAACCCCTGTATAGGAAACTTTCTGTCCCTTGGCTTGAACAGAAAGGGACATATATTGGCTTGAAAATCAAGAAAAGTGGCAGCGACTGCAACATTCTTCCTAAAAGGGATATTTTTTTCTTTTTTTTTCTTTGTTTCCAGAGATAGCTTGACACTGGAACATCGTAGAGGGTTGTTCAATAGCTCATTTTAAAGGAAATTAATTGGGTTAAAAACCTTTTGTAACTAAAATAAATTATTTCTAAAAGAGAATAAATTTTTCCACCAAAAACTGCATTTTCGATGTCTTTTCACACTGCAGTCTTTCAAACATAATCGTATACCAGCGGTAAGATTTGAACCCACGCCTCCGAAGAGACTGGTGGTTAACACCAGTGCCTTGGACCACTCGGCCAGGTTGCCTCTCATAAATAATATATGTGTGAATCCGGGTTGCAGCAGTAGCTAGCAATCTAGTAAGAGACGATCAGTCCAATGCTAAGAAATATAACAAAACTCCTAAAAATAGAGTCAGATCAAAACAAAAGTGCATCATTAGAATTACCTTGTCTGAAATCCTACTAGATAAATATTGAATGTCGTCATAGTTTTATATTAGAGCTATGACGTGAATAGACAAACACGAAATTATATTGTTGTTTCTGAAGACGTCATGAAATAATATCATTGCGCTATGACGTCAATAAAATCATTACCTTGTGACGTCATAATTACTATATAAGAAGCTTCAGAACTGTAAAAGTTCACATTCATAATTACATAATGGTTTCAATCAAGCAAGCTGCACGGATATTGAAAAAACAGTACTACACAAACAACAGAGATAGTATCTTGAAAAGAAAAAAACAAAGGTATTCAACCGACCAGGCATATCGAGAAGTAATCAAACAAAACAGCAAGATGTGTTATCACAATGATGAAGATTATAGACATGCAAAAATTGAGACAGCCAAACAAAAGATCAAGGAACGGTATGATAATGATGAATATTACAGAGAAGCAAGAATTGAGCAGGCTAGACAAAAGATCAAGGAGCGTTATCATAATGATAAACTTTATAGAGAAGCAACAATTGAGAAGGCTAGACAAAAGAGCAAGGAACGGTATGATAATGATGAAGATTACCGAAACAAACATAAGAAAAAAGTTGCTACCAGAATAATGGGTAGATACTGGGGTGACAAAAGCTATAATGAAAAAATTAAATTCTCTGCGAGGTTGTACCGAAGAACGCATAAGGACAAAGGGAAAAATTACATTCAGAAATGCAAGAAGATGGCAAAAATGCAGGCTGATCTTTGTAAATTGAGAAACATTTTACGCATGTTTTATCGGGATCACGAAAAGTATTCAAAATTACAGATTAAAATTCTCTTTGAAAGAGCGGATGCTGTTGAAAAGTCGGCTAGAAATTCTTTGGCAAAGCTTCATAGTAATATCCAAAAGAAATGTTGTCAGTTTAACGAAAAGCTTCCAAGGTATGGATTGGCAACTGCGGAACAGTTTATAGATGCAATGGAAAATGTTCGACAACACAGTGAATATACGGAGGCGTACTTCTTTGAAAATTCGTATATTAATTTTGGAAGGAGCAGTTGCAGTTTATGTAGCAGCAATAAAAACATATATACAAGCATACCTATCAACAGCGAAGGAAAAGCAATGTTTTTCAATTATGGCGAAAACGAGCCTGTTAGGGTTATTAGTAAATGTGTTTGTAAGACTAATGATTTAGAACAAATTCCTGGAACACCGACTCAAGAAAAAGCATTTCTAACTGTGTTTTAAACAGTTCTTTTAGTTCTACTGAATATTTGGCAAAAAATTCTCTGTATAGCAGAACAAACTGTCCTGAAAAGTACGAGACAACTATTGAAGAATGCTCTGAATCTAGATCTGACAAGGAAATTATGATGGCTGAAGTCACCTATAACAATCTGAGTAAACATTCAAAACCAAAAATTGGGCAGCAGGTTACTTGGCAATGTCACCCTGATATCTGCAAGCTCTATCTGATGGATATTGAATTATGTCAAATTCTTTTTGATATCCTTGAAAATAATATAGCATTAAAATTTTCAACTGACAAAGTGGTTAATTTCTACCTTGGCGGCTTGGATTATTGTGAAATCAATTACAGGGACACAAGAAAGCATGGGCATTCGTTATACTGTAGCCCAAATGAGGGATGTCAGAGCTATTTGCGTTCTCTAAGGGCACTAGCTCCACATTTTCCTGTCTTGAACTGTTTCATTAATAGCGTATATAAGGCAGTATCAAAATGTAAGATTATACAACATATTAATCTACTAAAAGTCGAGGGCTCGTACAAGGAACTAAGTCATTACATAGAAGAAGTGTCAAGTAGACTCTGTCGTAATAATAGTCAAGACTTCATTTACGGTGATAGCAATATTAGTTTATAATTACAGTAAAGAACGATCTCTCTCCCATAGTAACTGATATGTTACATTATTTTATAATAAAGAGCAAGCTCTAGCCCAGAGCAGCTTAAATATTTTATATAAAGATTTTATAGTAAAAAATGAACTCAAGTCCAAAAGAACAGAACCCTGTGGTTCCTTCATATATTCTTCAGTAGTTTACAATAAAGAACAACACCTAGCCCATGTTAACTGAAACATAAAAAGGGATTATGTAATTTCATTCAGTATCATATCTGTAGAGATGGCTGAAACCTAGAAAAGAGCAAACCATTACAGTAAAGAACATTTAATGTTGAAGATTGATCAATGATATCATAATCATAGTTTGTAGCCAGGTTACATTAAAAGACGATCATTGGAATAATAAGCAATTGCATACATTGGAATTAGTTAGCTGCTTGATTGTTTGAGATTTGTCTCTTACTATTTCAAAGAAAAAAAAGCCGTAGGCTTTTTCCTGTTTGTAAACAGTTTATTATCCGGGTTGCAGCGGTATTAAAATAAAGAACGAACACTAGCTCACAGGAATTGAAATAATAGTTAATTGTAGTACGGGTTGCAGCTTACACAAACACATACTCATACAAAATTGGGGGGTTGCTAGCTACTGCTGCAACTCGGATCTTTTCTTACATTTAAATTACATTAAAAGACGATCATTGGAATAGCAAACAATTGCAAACATTGGAATTAGTTAGCTACTTGATTGTTTGAGGTTCGTCTCTTACTATTTCAAAGAAGAAAAAGCCGTAGGCTTTTTCCTGTTTGTAATCAGTTTATTATCCAGGTAGCAGCTAGCAACTTACATAAAGGACCGATATAGTTCATCATAAATGGTATTTGTCAATTAGGTTTTTTTATATAATAAATCTGGATTGCAGCGGTAGCTAGCAACCTAGTAAGAGACGATCACGTCCAATGTTAAGAAATATAAATACCCATAGTTCCTAGAAAAGGAGTCAGATCAAAACAAAAAGTACACCATTGGAACCGCCTTGTCCGAAACTTCTTTATAGGAAACTTTCTGTCCCTTGGCTTGAACAGCAAGGGAAATATATAGGCTTGAAAATCAAGAAAATTGACTTTACCCACGTTATTCTCCCCAAACAGGATATTTTTTTCTTTTTTTTTCTCTTTTCTTTGTATCCAGAGATAGCTTGGCACTGGAACATCGTAGAGGGTTTTTCAATAGCTCATTTTAAAGGAAATTAATTGGGTTAAAAATCTATAGTAACTAAAATAGATTATTTCTAAAAGAGAATAATTTTTCCACCAAAAACTGTATTTTTGATGCAGTGACGTCATAATTACTATATAAGAAACGTCAAAACTGTAAATGGTCTCATTCATGAATACTATAATGGTTAGATCAAAGCAAGCTACACGCAAGTTAAAAAATCAGTACTAAAAAATCAAGAAAAGTGGCAGCTACTACAACATTCTGCCTAAACGGGATATTTTTTTCTCTTTTCTTTGTTTCCAGAGATAGCTTGGCACTGGAACATCGTAGATAGTTGTTCAATAGCTCATTTTAAAGTAAATCCGGGTTGCAGCGGTAGCTAGCAACCTAGTAAGAGACGATCACGTCCAATGTTAAGAAATATAGAAACCCATAGTTCTTAAAAAAAGAGTCAGATCAAAACAAAAAGTACACCATTAGAACCGCCTTGTCCGAAACCCCTGCATAGTAAAATTTTTGTCCCTTGGCTTGAACAGCAAGGGAAATATATTGGATTGAAAATCAAGAAAAGTGGTAGCTACTACAACATTGTGCCTAAACAGGATATTTTTTTCTTTTTTCCTTTTTTTTTTTATTTTTTTGTATCCAGAGATAGTTTGGCACTGGAACATAGTAGAGGGTTTTTAAATAGCTCATTTTAAATGAAATTAATTTGGTTAAAAATCTATAGAAACTAAAATAAATTATTTCTAAAAGAGAATAAATTTTTCAACCAAAAACTGCATTTTGATGTCTTTTCACACTGCAGTCTTTCAAACATAATCGTATACCAGCGTTAAGAATTGAACCCACGCCTCTGAAGAGACTGGTGGCTAACACCAGTGCCTTGGACCACTCGGCCAGGCTGCCTCTCATAAATAAATATATATGTGAATTTGGGTTGCAGCAGTGGCTAGCAACCTAGTAATAGACGATCAGTCCAATGCTAAGAAATATAAAAACCCAAAACTCCTAAAAATAGAGTCAGATCAAAATACAGTAAAGAACGATCTCTCGCCCATAGTAACTGATATATGGTGGCTCTAGGGGTAGTTACAGTAAAGAACGATCTCTCGCCAATAGTAACTGATATACAGTGGCGCCAGGGGTAGCTACAAGTACTACATAAAAGGATCAATAGGGTTCGTCGTAAATGCAGAATATGTAAGTTTCATCAAATATTTCCAGGTTGCAGCGGTAGCTAGCGACCTAGTAAGAGACGATCACTTCCAATGTTAAGAAATATAAAAACCCATAGCTCCTAAAATACAATAAGGAACGAACTGTAACCCATAGTAACTTAAGTATGAAATCAAACGGTTCGTGGTCATAATAAAGAGCTGTGTAATGGCTCATTTTAAAAGAAACTGCTGTATATAGAAACCTTTTGTAATTAACAAAATTAATTCTACATTAAAAGACGATCATTGGAATAAAAACTTATTGCATACATTGGACTTAGTTAGCTACTTGATCGTTTGACGTTCGTCTCTTACTATTTCAAAGAAGAAAAAGCCGTAGGCTTTTTCCTGTTTGTAATATATTATAATAAGGAACGAACTGTAGCCCATAGTATTATAATAAAGAACGAATATAAAGTTATTATAATCATTACATAAATGATCAATCATAAATGGTGTCATTTATCAAATAGCTCGTGGTAACGAGTTTACAATAAAGAACGACCTCTTGCCTATACTAAATTTTATACGCCACTTAATAAGAGACGATCACGTCCAATGTTAAGAAATATAAAAACCCATAGTTCTTAAAAAAAGAGTCAGATCAAAACAAAAAGTACACCATTAGAACCGCCTTGTCCGAAACCCCTGCATAATTGAGAGAGCAAAAGAAAACAGCAAGATGTGTTATCACAATGATGAAGATTATAGACATGCAAAAATTGAGACAGCCAAACAAAAGATCAAGGAACGGTATGGTAATGATGAACATTACAGAGAAGCAAGAATTGAGCAGGCTAAACAAAAGATCAAGGAGCGTTATCACAATGATAAACTTTATAGAGAAGCAACAATTGAGCAGGCTAGACAAAAGAGCAGGGAACGTTATCACAATGATGAAGATTATAGACATTCAAAAATTGAGACAGCCAAACAAAAGATCAAGGAACGGTATGGTAATGATGAACATTACAGAGAAGCAAGAATTGAGCAGGCTAGACAAAAGAGCAGGGAACGGTATGATAATGATGAAGATTACCGAAACAAACATAAGAAAAAAGTTGCTACCAGAATAATGGGTAGATACTGGGGTGACAAAAGCTATAATGAAAAAATTAAATTCTCTGCGAGGTTGTACCGAAGAACGCATAAGGACAAAGGGAAAAATTACATTCAGAAATACAAGAAGATGGCAAAAATGCAGGCTGATCTTCGTAAATTGAGAAACATTTTACGCATGTTTTACCAGGATCACGAAAAGTATTCAAAATTACAGATTAAAATTCTCTTTGAAAGAGCGGATGCTGTTGAAAAGTCGGCTAGAAATTCCTTGGCAAAGCTTCATAGTAATATCCAAAAGAAATGTTGTCAGTTTAATGAAAAGCTTCCAAGGTATGGATTGGCAACTGCGGAACAGTTTACAGATGCAATGGAAAATGTTCGACAACACAGTGAATATACGGAGGCGTACTTCTTTGAAAATTCGTATATTTACAGTAAAGAACGAACCTTAGCCCATAGTAGCAGAAATAAGAATATCTAGGTTGCAGCGGTAGCTAGCGACCTATTAATTACATAATCCGGGTTGCAGTGGTAGCTAGCAACCTTTACAGTAAGGACCGAAGTCTATCTCGTAGTAACTGATGCAACAGGGAAAACGAAAACATACATTTGATTTTAGATAAATCCGAACAGCTAAAGCGAAAAGCCTGAAAAATTTCTCAGACGATTTTATAGTAAAGAACGAACTATAGCCTATAATGATTGAACTACAAAGCACATCATTAGACTAATATGAAGGATGGGTCTATTTAAATATAGATGGAAATTATGTAAGTTTGAATGGTATCAAGGCTGTAGAGATGACTGAAACCTGGTAGAGAATAAACCATGACACATTTTGTATTTAGTTTATACGACCTGTAGCCCATAGTATATGAAGTTACAAAAGGAATCATTATATAGATGATTATTTCAACCATATTCCTTAAGACTTCACCGTGAGTAAACATCTTCCAGACCGGGAATTGAGCTCCAGCCAACTGGGTGAGAGCCAGCTATCCAAACCTCTAGACCATGTAAAATATATTAAAATATCTGATTAATGAAGTTTATGTTAAAGTATATTAAGGAACAAACTGTAGCCCGTAGTAATTAAAGTAATAAAAGGAATTTACATAACGGATCGATACCATACATGGAAATTTTGTAAGTATCACCAGTATTATGATTTCAATGACGTCACAACTTCCCTAAAAAAAATGTAAAACTCATAATGTGATATGCTTAAATAGAAAATAAAACTGAGATAAAACGGAAACTAGAATGGTCAAGAAAATAAACAAAATACTTTACTTTGTGTAGAAGCAATTATTGAGGCAAAGTTTGATTGAGAATTAACTTGAAAAATTAATTGTGGCATTTGCAAATGCTATTTTTAAGATCCGGGTTGCAGCGGTAGCTAGCAATCCGGGTTGCAGTGTTAACTAGCAACCTAGTAAGAGACGATCACGTCCAATTTTAAGAAATATAATAGTCCTTAACTCCTCAGAATAGGGTCAGATCAAAACAAAAATTACACCATTAAAACCGCCTTGTCTGAAACCCTTAAACAGGAAACTATCTGTCCCTTGGCTTGAAGAGCAAGGGAAATATATTGGCTTGGAAATCAAGAAAAGTGGGAGGTACTACAGCATTCTGCCTAAACGGTATTTTTTTTTTGCTTTTCCACAGATAGCTTGCCAATGAAACATTGTAGAGGGTTGTTCAATGGCTCATTTTAAAGGAATTAATGGGGTCAAAACATTTTGTAATTAAATTTTTTTTTATAAGAATCAACTTTTTACGACAAACTGTATATTTCATGTTAAAGGTTGATCAACGACGTCATAATCATACGTGGTAGCCAGGTCGTCTCTTACAATTCCAATTAAGAAAAAGCCATAGGCTTTTTCCTGTTTGTAATTTCACATCAAACAAAGAACATCTATATTAGAGAACAACCAGCATAAGTTCATCACATTTTGGTCTTTCTGTTAATTAATAAGAGTTAATTTTGTAATACAATGCGATTTCTGACAAAAACCTGTATCTTCATTTACAAGGTGGTAACACACATTTCTTTTGACAAGGAAATTATATCACATAACATGAAAATAATATCACATAATACGGGAATATAATATCAAATAACATGATATTATAAAGATAATATAAGACATACCACCTTTTAAAATTGATGTGCTTGGCAACATGGGGTCGGGCTCAATTCTCACCGCAGCAATTTTGGGTGACAAGCTTGCCACTTATCCCTGAAAAAAATACCCAGCAGCTGAAACGTCGATTCGATGCCCTATTCGCCAGCAATGGCTTAAGAGGGTCTTATAATTTTATCCTTTGAAAATATGCTTCTCGGGGATATGATGAAATATTTGAGTGGCTTTGGTGTCTGATTTCCTGGGATTTGTCCTTTGCTAGATCCGATTAAGGAAAAGCCAAAGGCTTTTTCCTGGGCTTGAAATTTTTTTATATATTGACATAAGAAGTCTTTTAAAGTACTATAAGACTTGGCTGTTGAATGGCAATTAAATTGAAATAAGAAATATTTCAAAAGCACTATAAAACTTAATATAAAGAGTGGGGTTGAGAAGGGGTCAAACCCTCTCATAAAGGGAAAACTTCTGTTTGTTTTAAGTTTTAATGTGGCTCTTTCAGATAAGAAATTGTTTTTTCTTTAATTTAATATTCATTAATGATTACTGACATAGAAACAAAGTGAATATACTAATTGATCCCTTTTTCATGCTCTTTCGTAAGGTATTACTCATTTTACTCACAAATGTACCCCTTCCTCTTGAAAGTCCTTATATAGCCCTAGGATACGGTATGTGTATCTAAAAATAAACAGAAAAAAAATTCTTACTTTATAATACATCCAATGCTTCTAATAATCACATTATCATGTTTACTTTCATTGGTATGTAAATTTGTAAAGCATTTTTTTAAAATTTGATATCTAATTCCTTTAATGAAGTATCAATAAAGTTGTAGAGATGAGTTTTTATACTTCATATATCTTATGATGCGTACTGGGCTCTAGTCTATGTTGGGGACATGCTAACAGCAGTCCACATCAAGATTGCCAGAACCCAATAGCTCATTTGAAAATAGGATACTATACATGGTCATCTAGGTTAACAAAAAGAGCTACTCAAATGTATGTTAGTAAGAAAGCAGATATACAGGGCACTGAATAAAAAAAATAAACAAAAACAAAAGGATGCTGGACCTTCTATAGCAACATATGTTTAAGTTCAGGCACTATGTGCTTAGTTATGTAGTTTTTTCCGGGTTAGATTAAAAGACCATCATTGGAATAATCCTCACATAACTCGTGTTACGTGTTATGTAAATATGCTATGAATGTATGAGCCCATTACCTGGTGCTAGATAATGTAAAGGCCTATATAAACTGAAAAATTTGGGAAAATAATTTAAAAGTTTTAGATGGAGAAGATTGGACGACAAAATGATAGTGTTATTTCAAAATGTGTGTTACACAACATCATGCATCAAGAACAGCGGAATGTTAAAAATTGTACAGAATTTTCTTTTATTAGAATAAAGCTGTTTTGCGAAAAAAACTCAGCATCTGAGATTTAATATAAAAATTAAAATTGAAAACCCCATTTTCATATCAATTCTGGAAGTGGCGTAAGAATATTAATTCAGGAAGTTATTGCATTTCCATGTAAACCTCCATGGTTATTATTTTTACAATATATATATTATTTTTTGGGGGAGGGGGAAGGAATAATGTTGCCAGACGTAGAATGATTATGAGTAACGTAGCATAATTTGGAAACAAAGTATCCAATCATAATCCTCCCTATGACATCATAATTTTAGACAATTTTGAACAACCAATAAGATCATATTTGAAAATATAATGAACAGCAAAGATGTCTTTTTCCATTAAACTAAAGAGGCGTTAAAATCTTTGGGTACCAACAGTCTATGGGCAGTTTGAATCTGGGAAGTTATGAATGTTATGATCCTGTGATAGCCTATCTAGGAAAATTGCATGTAAGATATTTGAATTCAATGGCACGTGATGTAGATGCTATATTTTCGGAATTTAGAGGGAATTCATGCTCTTCTTGGTTTTAGTGAACAGTGAAAATTATTTGCTGAGTTACTTATTATCAACAGTCGACAACATTCTTAGCTAAAATCAGTTTGCGAATAGTTCATCAGAATCTTTGCCTTTAAGAGATGAGGGTTAGTAGTATCTGCGACATTAATTTGGGGAGGAGATAAAACCCCTGAGGTCATGAGCAATTTCCTAAAAAAGTGTTAATTCAAAAGTCATTTTGGTTAGTTTTATTCAAAAATAGAATCTTCTGTTCTAGAGAGAACTAGAAATGATTAAATATTTTTTCTTTCAGAGGAATATCTGGATGATCGAGGAGAAAGGCTGGAGTTTCAGTTTGAAAAATTTTCAAGTGATGAGGTTATTAGAGTTGATACGAATATTAAATCAAATTCTGCTGGGATTGATGGTGTAAATCTAAGGACATTTAAAACCAGAATGATCTATCTACTTCCTTTCCAGATGCACATTATTAACATATCCCTGACAACAGGAACCTTCTTAGGTGCCTTGAAACAGATTAAAGTAACATTTTGTTCAAAGAGGTTCAAAGTCAGAAATGGGTAATTGGAGACGAATCTCATTATTGCTGTTATTCTCAAAGATACTTGAGAAAGTTGTCCATCACCACCATTATGATCATCTTACGAAGTATGGCCTATTTAATTTACACACTATTTTGTTTTTGGAAAGGCCACTCTGCTAGTCATTCTGCTATTCACCTCGTTTATTTCGTGAATAATTGTCTAGAAAAAAACAAAATTCTCCTAAAAATATTCTTTAATTAAAAAAACTTTATAGATACATTTTAGTGTTTCGTTGCGAAAATTTGAATATATAGGTATAAAAGCATCATGCTTGAAATGGTTTGAAAGTTATTTGAATGGTATATTTATTAACATTCTGATTGGCGATGTCGCTTCTGTCCCGTTTCCTGTAATTTATGGGGTCCCAGAAGGCTCGGTGCTTGGTCCTCTACTGTATCTGGTTTACATTGATGCGACAAGGTTTACCTGCCAGATTCTTGTCTGACCTCATTTGCTGATAACACTGATCATACATTTTCAAGGTTCAGATAGGATTAGATAATTTTACTCCAGTTTGACATACGAGCCTTAGTTCATGAATATAATGAAGTTGCTAGGTTGTATCCCTTTGATGAAAATTAAAAATCTCTTTCAAAACAAAATTTGAGTAGAATAAAATGTATTAATATTCATGAACAGATGATTTAGCTATAAGAGCCATAAGCATCGACTGAGAATGAGACCCCTTCCTCTATCAAATATTGCCATTGAGAAAACCAAGCAAGCTTTGTAGTGCCAAGACACTCTGAACAACGAAATATTGATAATAAAATACCATAAATAAGATATCAATATCAAGCAATAAACCACCAACCATAAAGATTTTGTTAATTAAAGTAATCTGGATAGAACAAATATTAAACAAAAATTGTTTTTAATAGCTTAAATAATTTTCTAGTATTAATTTTAACTTTAAAACCTTCTAATTTTAATGACGCTTCGAAACTTTAGTTGCTTTTAACATAAAATTACATGAAATACCAGCATTTTTTCAACTCAAGTAAAAAGTAAAATTTAAACTTGAATCGCCTAGGTATTAAAAAAAGGAAACAAGTAGGCTACAGCAACAAAAGTTATCATAATGTTATAGATTCTGCCCTTTACTGAAAACACAGGATATTCTGACTGAAAATGTTTTAAAGGATAAGTGTAGGTAGGAGATAATTTCGAGATAACCATTTTGTTTCACGCACTTTAAAGTTCAGGGAATTATACCTTTAATTTGAACACTCCCCCCACAGTGTTCAGGGCAAGGGTTATAATTTATGCCCTGGGGGCATTTGAGTTTTTATTGAAATCTTTGTCATAAAACTTGAAAAAGGGCTCATTCGATTGGAAATTCAAAGGGCTAGTGCCCTTTTTAATAGTCTCGTGATTTTATGGCAACTAACCCCCCTCTCACGCCCACCTTTTCCCCAAACACATCCAATCAAAATTTTTTAGATAGCCATTTTATTCAAAGTAGTTGAAAGTTTTAGAAATTAAATCTATAAGGATGAAAACCCCTCCACCCTCACAGCCCTCAGGGCAAGGGTTGTAAGTTATGCCCTGGGGGCATATAAGGTTTTTATAGAAATCGATGTTGTAGAAACTTCAAAAAGGGCTCATTCAATTGGAAATTGAAAGGGCTAGTGCCCTTTTAAAAGTCCAAAGTGATTGAAGGGCGACTAACCCCCTCTCACGCCCAACATTTCCCAAACACATCCAATCAAAATTTTGAGCTATCTATTTAGTTCAACGTAGTCGAAAGTTTTGGAAATTAGGTCTTTTAGGATAATACCCCATCCGATCCCTCAGTGCAAGGGTTGTAAGTTATGCCCTGGGGGTTATAAGGTTTCTATAGAAAGTTGTTGTAAAAATTTCAAAAAGGACTCATTTGATTGGAACTTGAAATTGCCCTTTTTAATAGTCTAAAGTGAGAGGAGAGTAATTAACTCCCACTCTCACGCCCACCATTTCCCCAAACACATTCAATCAAAGTTTAGAGATAACCATTTTGTTCAACATAGTTCAAAGTTCTGGAAATTATGTATTTAAGGATGACAGATCCCCCAGAGCCCCCAGAGCAAAGGTTGTAAGCTATACCCTGGGGGCATATAAGGTTTTTGAGAAATTGAGAGGGCTAGTGCCCTTTTTAATAGTTGAAAGTGGTTGTAGGGTAACTAACCCCCCTCTCACGCCCATCATTCCCCCACACATCCAATCAAAATTTTCAGATAGCCATTTTGTTCAACGTTGCAGAACATTTTAGAAACTAGATCTTTGACGATGACACCCCCTCCCCCCAGTCATCAGGGCAAGGGTTGTAAGTTATAACCTGGGGGCATATAAGGTTTTTATTGAAAGCGTTGTTGAAGAAACTTAAAAAGGGTTCATTCGATTGGAAATTGAAAAGATTAGTGCCTTTTTTCATAGTTGAAATGTATTGGAGAGTGACTAACACCCCTCTCACGCCCACAATTTTCCCAGACACATCCAATCAAAATTTCGAGATAGCCATTTTGTTTAACGTAGTTGAAAGTTCAAACACAAAAAGGTCTCATTCGACTGGAAATCAAAAGGCCTAGTTCCCTTTTTAATAGTCGAAAGCGATTGGAAGGCATGACATTTTTATAGTAAAGATCGATGTGGGTATAATGTATTATTTTGTTGTTGTTGTTGTTGTTTAGACCAAGGCACTTCGTATCAAAGGAGTTGTCGTAGAAACTTCGAAAAGGGCTCATTTAATTGAAAATAGAAAAGGCTGATGCCCCTTTTTAATAGTCGAAAGTGATTGGAGGGAAACTAATCCCCATCCCACACCCGACCTCGCATTTTCCTTTATGTTAGGAATTAAATGTTGCCTTAAGATTAAATCAAAATGCACTGTGTTAATGCTAATTCCCAATAATGGATCTCAGCAGTGTCCAAAGAACAACTAAGGGTATTATGTTCAAACTTTCGGGGCTACTTCTCTTCTTAAAATTTAACCAAATCAAAATAGCGTAAGTGTCTTTTTTCAGAGGCAACGCTGTAGCGTTGCCTATAGTAAAGGCTATACGGCTCCAGTGTTTTATTATTATTAATTTTTTTTTCCCAGAGGCACTTCATATGGAAGGGGTTGTCGTAGAAACTTCAAAGGGGGATCATTCGATTTGAAATCGAGAGTTCTAGTGCCCTTTTAAATATTCGAAAATGATTGGAGGGCAACTAGCCCCCCCCCCCCACACCCACAATTCCCCCCAGCACATCCAATAAAAATTTTCAGATAGCCATTTTGTTCAGCGTAGTTAATTTCCAGATAGAAAATATATTTTTGAGGAGGACACTCCCCCACAACCCTCAGGGCAAGGGTTTTAAGTTATGCTCTGGGGGCATATAAGGTTTTTATAGAAGGCGTGGTCGTAAAAACTTCAAAAGAAGCTCAATCGATTGGAAATTAAAGGGCTAGTGCCCTTTTATTAATCGAAAGTGATTGGAGTGTAACTAGCCCCCTTCCCCCCCCCCCCTCCCACGCCCATCATTTCCCAAAACAATTTAGTATAGGCAAGAGGTCGTTCTTTATTATAAAATTTTCATGTATTTTTGTTGTTTAAATTAAAAAATTACTATTACTGATTAGGCATCATAAATATTTTTGCAGTTTACATAATAATTTTAGTGATTAAGCCAAACAAAAATTTGGTTCCAGGAGTTTCGGTTACTATTGAGACAAGTAGCTATTATCACTATAGAGTTCATTACCATGAACTGTTTGATTGCTTCAAAATTCAAATATCTTTGAAAAGACTGCAGTATGAAAATACATCAAAAATTCAATTTTTTTGACAAAATTACAGTAAAGAACGAACCTTAGCCCATAGTAGCAGAAATAAGAATATCTAGGTTGCAGCGGTAGCTAGCAACCTATTAATTACATAGTCCGGGTTGCAGTGGTAGCTAGCAACCTCGTAAGAATTACTATATAAAAGGCCACAAAGAAACAATGGTCTCATTCATGGTTACATAATGGATAAATCGAAGCAAGCTACACGCAAGTTCAAAAAACAGTACTATACAAAAAACAGAGATAGTATCTTGAAAAGAGAAAAGCAAAGGTATTATGCGACCAGGCGTATCGAGAAGTAAAAATTGAGAGAGCCAAACAAAACAGCAAGGAGTGTTATCACAATGATGAAGATTAGACACATGCTTTATTAAGGAATCATTCCTTTTTTCGATATTGATCCCTTACTACAGGCGGATTTGAACCCGCACACCTTCAATCTTCAGGCACACTTTGATACATTGTGCTGTAGTAAGGTATTTATTGATTTGATTTTTCGACAAAACTGTGCATATACTTATAAATAAATTTTGATAAACGTATTTTAGTGGCAATCTTTGGCACTTTCCAATTGAATCGTTTTAATCCGGGTTGCAGCGGTAGCTAGCAATCTAGTAAGAGACGATCACGTCCAATGTTAAGAAATATAAAAACCCATAGTTCCTAACAAAGGAGTCAGATCAAATTCAAAAGTACACCATTAGAACCGCCTTGTCCCAAACCCCTGTATAGGAAACTTTCTGTCCCTTGGCTTGAACAGCTAGGGAAATATATTGGCTTGAAAATCAAGAAAAGTGGCAGCTACTACAACATTCTGCCTAAACGGGATATATTTTTTTTTCTTTTTTCTTTTCCACAGATAGCTTGGCACTGGAACATTGTAGAGGGTTGTTCAATAGCTCATTTTAAAGGAAATTAATTGGGTTAAAAATCTATAGTAACTAAAATAAATTATTTCTAAAAGAGAATAAATTTTTCCACCAAAAACTGCATTTTTGATGTCTTTTCACACTGCAGTCTTTCAAACATAATCGTATACCAGCGGTAAGATTTGAACCCACGCCTCCGAAGAGACTAGTGGCTAACACCAGCGTCTTGGACCACTCGGCCAGGCTGCCTCTTGTAATTTGGGTTGCAGCGGTAGCTAGTAACCTATCCGGGTTGCAGCGGTAGCTAGCAACCTAGTAAGAGACGATCACGTCCAATGTTAAGAAATATAAAAACCCATAGTTCCTAAAAAAGGAGTCAAATCAAATTCAAAAGTACACCATTAGAACCGCCTTGTCCGAAACCCCTGTATGGGAAACTTTCTATCCCTTGCTTGAACAGATAGGGAAATATATTGGCTTGAAAATCAAGAAAAGTGGCAGCTACTACAACATTCTGCCTAAACGGGATATTTTTTTTTTCTTTTTTCTTTTCCACAGATAGCTTGGCACTGGAACATTGTAGAGGGTTGTTCAATAGCTCATTTTAAAGGAAATTAAATGGGTTAAAAATCTATAGTAACTAAAATAAATTATTTCTAAAAGAGAATAAATTTTTCCACCAAAAACTGCATTTTTGATGTCTTTACACACTGCAGTCTTTCAAACATAATCGTATACCAGCGGTAAGATTTGAACCCACGCCTCCGAAGAGACTAGTGGCTAACACCAGCGTCTTGGACCACTCGGCCAGGCTGCCTCTTGTAATTTGGGTTGCAGCAGTAGCTAGTAACCTATCCGGGTTGCAGCGGTAGCTAGCAACCTAGTAAGAGACGATCACGTCCAATGATAAGAAATATAAAAACCCCTAGTTCCTAAAAAAAGAGTCGGATCAAAACAAAATGTACACCATTAGAACCGCCTTGTCCGAAAACCCCTGTATAGAAAACTTTCTGTCCCTTGGCTTGAACAGCAAGGGAAATATATTGGCTTGAAAATCAAGAAAAGTGGCAGCTACTACAACATTCTTCCTAAACGGGATATTTTTTTCTTTTTTTCTTTTTTTCTTTGTTTTCAGAGATAGCTTGGCACTGGAACATCGTAGAGGGTTGTTCAATAGCTCATTTTAAAGGAAATTAATTGTGTTAAAAACCTTTTGTAAATAAAATAAATTATTTCTAAAAGAGAATAAATTTTTCCACCAAAAACTGCATTTTTGATGTCTTTTCACACTGCAGTCTTTCAAACATAATCGTATACCAGCGGTAAGATTTGAACCCATGCCTCCGAAGAGACTGGTGGCTAACACCAGTGCCTTGGACCACTCGGCCAGGTTGCCTCTCATAAATAACTATATATGTGAATCTGGGTTGCAGCAGTAGCTAGCAATCTAATAAGAGACGATCAGTCCAATGCTAAGAAATATAACAAAACTCCTAAAAATAGAGTCAGATCAAAACAAAAGTACATAATTAGAATTACCTTGTCTGAAACCCTACTAGATAAATATTGAATGTCGTCATAGTTTTATATTAGAGCTATGACGTGAATAGAAAAACACGAAATTATATTGTTGTTTCTGAAGACGTCATGAAATAATATCATTGCGCTATGACGTCAATAAAATCATTACGCTGTGACGTCATAGTTACTATATAAGAAGCGTCAGAACTGTAAATGTTCACATTCATAATTACATAATGGTTTCAATCAAGCAAGCTGCACGCAAATTGAAAAAACAGTACTACACAAACAACAGAGATAGTATCTTGAAAAGAAAAAAGCAAAGGTATTCATCCGACCAGGCGTATCGAGAAGTAATCGAACAAAACAGCAAGATGTATTATCATAATGATGAATATTATAGACATGCAAAAATTGAGACAGCCAAACAAAAGATCAAGGAACGGTATGGTAATGATGAAGATTAGAGAGAAGCAACAATTGAGCAGGCAAGACAAAAGAGCAAGGAACGGTATGATAATGATGAATATTACAGAGAAGCAAGAATCCGGGTTGCAGCGGTAGCTAGCAACCAAGTAAGAGACGATCACGTCCAATGTTAAGAAATATAAAAACCCATAGCTCTTAAAAAAGGAGTCAGATCAAAACCAAAAGTACACCATTAGAACCGCCTTGTCCGAAACCCCTGTATAGGAAACTTTCTGTCCCTTGGCTTGAACAGCAAGGGAAATATATTGGCTTGAAAATAAAGAAAATTGACATTTACCACGTTATTCTCCCCAAACGGGATATTTTTTTCTTTTTTCTTTTTTTGTATCCAGAGATAGCTTGGCACTGGAACATCGTAGATAGTTGTTCAATAGCTCATTTTAAAGGAATCCGGGTTGCAGCGGTAGCTAGCAACCTAGTAAGAGACGATCACGTCCAATGTTAAGAAATATAAAAACCCTTAGTTCCTAACAGAGGAGGCAGATCAAAACAAAAAGTACACCGTCAGAACCGCCTTGTCTGAAACCCCTGTATAGGAAACTTTCTGTCCCTTGGCTTGAACAGCAAGGGAAATATATTGGCTTGAAAATCAAGAAAAGTGGCAGCTACTACAACATTCTGCCTAAATGAGATATTTTTTTCTTTTTTTCTTTTTTTCTTTTCCATAGATAGCTTGGCACTGGAACATCGTAGAGGGTTGTTCAATAGCTCATTTTAAAGGAAATTAATTGGGTTAAAAACCTTTTGTAACTAAAATAAATTATTTCTAAAAGAGAATAAATTTTTCCACCAAAAACTGCATTTTCGATGTCTTTTCACACTGCAGTCTTTCAAACATAATCGTATACCAGCGGTAAGATTTGAACCCACGCCTCCGAAGAGATTGGTGGCTAACACCAGTGCCTTGGACCACTCGGCCAGGCTGCCTCTCATAATTTATAATAAAGAACGACCTCTTGCCTATACTAAATTATATAGGCCACTTAACTATAGTATAGGTTTGTAAATTTTACATAAATGACTGATATTGTTCATTATTGTAAAGAACGAATTATAGGCCATAGTGACTAATTTGGTTTGAAATCTGGTTTGCAGTGGTAGCTAGAAACCTAGTAAGAGACGATCACGCTCCATAGTAAATACTAAAGTAACCCATAACTCCTGAAAAAGGATTCAGATCAAAACAAAGAGTATACTATTAGAACCGCCTTGTCCAAAACTTCTATATAGCAAACTTACCGTTGTTTGGCTTGAATAACAAAGAAAATATATTGGCTTGAAAATCAAGAAAATTGACTTTAACCACGTTATTCTGCACAAACGGGATATTTTTTTCTTTCCGCTTTTTCTTTCTCCTCAGCTAGCTGGGCACTGGAAAATCATAGAGAGCTGTATAATAGCTCATTTTAAAGGATTACAGTAAAAAATGATCTCTCTCCCATAGTAACTGATATATAGTGGTTTTACATTGAAGGACGAACTTTTATAATAAAGAACGACCTCTTACCTATACTAAATTTTATACGCCACTTAATTATAGTATAGGCTAGTACAGTTATATTTAAGACCAATATATTAATATTTTCCATTAAAAGACGACCATTGGAATAAAAACCCATTACATACATTTGATTTAGTTAGCTATTTGATTGCTTAAGGCTAGTCTCTTACTTTAACCACCAGAAAAACCAACCAAGAAGAAAAACCAAGAAGAACTTTACTCTAACCAAGAAGAAAAAGCCGTAGGCTTTTTCCTGTTTGTAATCAATTTGAAAGATTTATAATAAAGAACAGACTCTAGCCAATAGTAACTTAAATATTTTATATAAAGATGTTTAGTAAGGAATGGGCTCAAGTCCAAAGGATTATTTCGGGTTGCAGCGGTAGCTAGCAAGACGGTCATTAGAAGATCAAACCATCGCATGTATTTGACTTGTTTGCTAGTAGATATAGTTGTTTAAAATGTAATCCGGGTTGCAGCGGTAGCTAGCAACCTAGTAAGAGACGATCACGTCCAATGTTAAGAAATATATTTATCCGGGTTGCAGCGGTATTCCGGGTTGCAGCGGTAGCTAGCAACCTAGTAATCACGTCCAATGTTAATAAATATAAAAACCCCTAACTCCTAAGAAAAGAGTCAGATCAAAACAAAAAGTATACCATTAGAACCGCCTTGTCCGAAACCCCTATAGAGGAAACTTACCACCCTTTGGCTTGAATAACAAAGAAAATATATTGGCTTGAAAATCAGGAAAATTGACTTTAACCACGTTATTCTGCACAAACAGGATATTTTTTTTTCTTTCTTTTGTTTCCAGAGATAGCTTGGCACTGGAACATCGTAGAGAGTTGTTCAATGACTCATTTTAAAGGAAATCTCTAGATCTAGCGCCTTTTGCACTTAATTTTTTTTTTATTAATTATTTTTCACGAAAAACTTAATTTTGTATATACAATATTGATCAATGACGTCATAGTCGTTGGATGTAGTACATAAAGGCTCGATCATCGAATTTAAGCTGAAACTAAGTAAAGGACAATTATGCCTCCATATATGCACAGTGATGTATATGATTTCCCATTACATCTGTAAACTGTTCCACAGTTGCCGGTCCATACCTTGGAAGCTTTTCACTAAACATGCAACATTTCTTTTGGATATTACTATGAAGTTTTGCGAAAGCATCTCTAGCTGGCTTTTCAACAAAATCTATTCTTTCAGAGATAATTTTAATCTTTAATTTTGAATATTTTTCGTAATCCCGGTAAAACATTCTTAAAATTTTTCTCAGTTTACAAAGATCAGCCTGTGCGCTCTTTGCAGCTTGTGTAAACTGCAAAAATATCCATGGTATCCGAGCAATAGTTTGAATATTTCAATACAAGCTGGAAAAATACCTTAAAATTTTAAAATTAGTTTTATTTTTGGTTAGGTTCTAACTACCCGATGTGGGATTGACTATCCGGGTTGCAGCGGTAGCTAGCAACCTAGTAAGAGACGATCACGTCCAATGTTAAGAAATATAAAAACCCATAGTTCTTAAAAAAAAGAGTCAGATCAAAACAAAAAGTACACGATTAGAACCGCCTTGTCCGAAACCCCTGCATAGTAAAATTTCTGTCCCTTGGCTTGAACAGCAAGGGAAATATATTGGCTTGAAAATCAAGAAAAGTGGCAGCTACTACAACATTCTGCCTAAACGGGATATTTTATTCTTTTTTTTCTTTTTTTTCTTTTTTGTATCCAGAGATAGCTTGGCACTGGAACATCGTAGAGGGTTGTTCAATAGTTCATTTTAAAGGAAATTAATTGGGTTAAAAATCTATAGTAACTAAAAAAATTATGTCTAAAAGAGAATAAATTTTTCCACCAAAAACTGCATTTTGATGTCTTTTCACACTGCAGTTATAATAAAGAATGACCTCTTGCCTATACTAAATTTTATACGCCACTTAATTATAGTATAAGTTAGTAATTCTACAGATTTCTTGGCACTGGAACATCGCAGAGAGTTGTTCAATGGCTCATTTTAAA
This sequence comes from Artemia sp. Qi Xiang Cuo, assembly GCF_049724085.1. NCBI lineage: Eukaryota > Metazoa > Arthropoda > Branchiopoda > Anostraca > Artemiidae > Artemia > Artemia sp. Qi Xiang Cuo. The sequence goes on from NC_142813.1 coordinate 28,805,537, forward strand.
GAAAATTAATGGGGTTAATAACTTTTTATATTAAAGAACGACCTTTAGTCCATAATAATATCAAACAGTTCGTGGTAAATATGATAAAGAACAAACTCTTGCTTATACTAATTTGCATACTCAGCTTATCCGGGTTGCAGCGGTAGCTAGCAACCTAGTAAGAGACGATCACGTCCAGTGTTCAGAAATATAAAAACCCCTAACTCCTAAAAAAGTCAGATCAAAACAAAAGAAAACCATTAGAACCGCCTTGTCCGAAACACCTATAAAGGAAACTTACCGCCCTTTGGCTTGAATGACAAAGAAAATATATTGGTTTGAAAATCAAGAAAACTGACTTTAACCACGTTATTCTCCACAAACGAGATATTATTTTCTTTCTTCTTCTTCTCTTCCAAAAATAGATTGGCACTGGAACATCCTAGAGAGTTGTTCAATGGCTCATTTTAAAGGAAATCTCTAGATCTAGCGCCATTTGTGCTTAATTTTTTTTTTTAGATTAACAATGTCTTAAGAAAATATAAAAAAGATCAAATTCTTCCCTATACTAACTTGCATACGCAACTTCACTATAGTTAAGATTATAGTATTTATATTTTTACATTAAAAGACGATCACTGAAATAACAAACCATTCCATACATTGGACTTAGTTAGCTACTTGATTGTTTGAGTTTCGTCTCTTACTATCCGGGTTGCAGCGGTAGCTAGCACCCTAGTAAGAGACGATCACGTCCAATGTTAAGAAATATAAAAACCCATAGTTCTTAAAAAAAGAGTCAGATCAAAACAAAAAGTACACCATTAGAACCGCCTTGTCCGAAACCCCTGTATAGTAACATTTCTGTCCCTTGGCTTGAACAGCAAGGGAAATATATTGGCTTGAAAATCAAGAAAAGTGGCAGCTACTACAACATTCTGCCTAAACGGGATATTTTTTTCTTTTTTTTTCTTTTTTTTTCTTTTTTTGTATCCAGAGATAGCTTGGCACTGGAACATCGTAGAGGGTTGTTCAATAGCTCATTTTAAAGGAAATTAATTGGGTTAAAAATCTATAGTAACTAAAATAAATTATTTCTAAAAGAGAATAAATTTTTCCACCAAAAACTGCATTTTGATGTCTTTTCACACTGCAGTCTTTCAAACATAATCGTATACCAGCGGTAAGAATTGAACCCACGCCTCTGAAGAGACTGGTGGCTAACACCAGTGCCTTGGACCACTCGGCCAGGCTGCCTCTCATAAATAAATATATATGTGAATTTGGGTTGCAGCAGTAGCTAGCAACCTAGTAAGAGACGATCAGTCCAATGCTAAGAAATATAAAAACCCAAAACTCCTAAAAATAGAGTCAGATCAAAACAAAAGTACATCATTAGAAATACCTTGTCTGAAACCCTACTAGATAAATAATGAACGTCATCATAGTTTTATATTAGATATATAATAAAGATCAAACTCTTCCCTATACTAACTTGCATACGCAACTTCACTATAGTTAAGATTACAGTATTTATATTTTCCGGGTTGTTACATTAAAAGACGATCACTGAAATAACAAACCATTCCATATATTGGACTTAGTTAGCTACTTGATTGTTTGAGTTTCGTCTCTTACTATTTAAAAGAAGAAAAAGCCGTAGGCTTTTTCCTGTTTTCCTAACAAAAGAGTCAGATCAAATTTAAAAGTACACCATACATTAAAGAACGAACTTTCTTCCATAGTAATTGAAGTATTATAAGAAATCATTATATAGATGATGAATTTTCCTTAATGATTAATATTAGACATAAATTAAAATCTTGTTTAGGGTAATTATAATAAAGATCAAACTCTTCCCTATACTAACTTGCATAGGCAATTTCACTGTCGTTAAGATTACAGTATTTATATTATTACAATGCAAAAGGTATGATAAAAAAGTGCAAAACTCTGTAAACTGCAAAAATATTTAGAATGTTTGAGTAATTTTACATTAATGAGCGAACAGTAACCCAAAGTAACTGAAGTAATAAAAGGAATCATAATATAAATTATTATTGAAATAATATTCGTTAAGAAATCATCATAAGTAAGAATTTCCCGTACCGGGAGTCAAACTATATCCAACTGGGTAAAAATAGGCTATCCTAACCAGTAGACCATGCAAGATATATAAAAATGTTTACATAAAGGATCGATGTGGTTCATTATAAATTATAAAAAAATCCGGGTTGCAGCGGTAGCTAGCAACCTAGTAAGAGACGATCACGTCCAATGTTAAGAAATATAAAAACCCCTAACTCCTAAAAAACAGTCAGATCAAAACAAAAAGTAAACCATTAGAACCGCCTTGTCCGAATACCCTAAAAAAGGAAACTTACCGCCTTTTGGCTTCAATAACAAAGAAAATATATTGGCCTGAAAATCAAGAAAATTGACTTTAACCACGTTATTCTCCACAAACGAGATATTTGTTTCTTTCCGTTTTTTGCTCCTCGGCTAGCTGGGCACGGGAAAATCATAGAGAGCTGTATAATAGCTCATTTTAAAGGAAATTGCTACATCTAGTCACTTTTGTAATTAAAAATCAAATGCTTTTTAAACTAGAATCAATTTTGTAAAAAAAATTGCATTTTTGATGTGTTTTCATACTGCAGTCTTTTCAAAGATATTTGAATTTTGAAGCAATGAAACAGTTCATGGTAATGAACTCTATAGTAATAATAGCTACTTGTCTCAATAGTAACCGAAACTCTAAAGAACGAAATTTTGGTACCAATAGATATATCAAAGCAAACAGTTCGTGATAACGAAATGTATGTTGTATAGTAAGAGCGACTCGTCCCAATTGTAAAACTTGCTACATCTAGTTCCTTCTTTAATTAAAGATAAAATATTTTTTTAATAGTTCCGGTTTGCAGCGGTAGCTAGGAACCTAATTAAAAGAGATCATTCGAAGAACATACCTCTGTATATATTGGACTTAGTTAGCTGCTCGATTCCTTAAAAAAAAAATCTTATTTGTCAACTGAAACTAGAATAATTCCTGAAAATTAAAAAAATACAATTTTATTTAGCTGCTAAGTGCAAAAATATTCACGGTGTCTGAACAATAATTTCCATTTTTTAATTCAAACCAGAAAAAGCCTGAAAATTAAAAAATTAGTTTGTTTTTTCTTTTGCTTCAATTGACTCGCTACACCATTTTATACGCCATTAATTTTATATCATCTTGGTTCAAAATTTTTTGGCTTAACCCGTAAATTACGTATCTCTATATTGTTGTCCTATATTTCCAATGAGAAATATTCAATTTTTTTTTATTTTAGTTTTTTTACAGTAAAGAACGATCTCTCACCCATAGTAATTGATATATGGTTTATCCGGGTTGCAGCGGTAGCTAGCAACCTAGTAAGAGACGATCACCTCCAATGTTAAGAAATATAAAACCCCCCAACTCCTAAAAAAAGAGTCAGATCAAAACAAAAAGTACACCATTAGAACCGCCTTGTCCGAATCCTCTATAAAGGAAACTCACCGCCCTTTGGCTTGAATAACAAAGAAAATATATTGGCTTGAAAATCAAGAAAATTGACATTTACCACGTTATTCTCCACAAACGGGATATTTTTTTCTTTCCGTTTTTTTTTCCTTCTCAGCTAGCTGGGCACTGGAAAATCATAGAGAGCTGTAAAATAGCTCATTTTAAAGGAAATTGCAACATCTAGTCACTTTTGTAATTAGAAATAAAATACTTTTTAAAGTAGAATCAATTTTGTCAAAAAAATTGCATTTTTGATGTATTTTCATACTGCAGTCTTTTCAAAGATATTTGAATTTTGAAGCAATAAAACAGTTCATGGTAATGAACTCTATAGTAATAATAGCTACTTGTCTCAATAGTAACCGAAACTCCTGGAACCAAAATTTTCTTTTTTGGCTTAATCGCTAAAATTATTATGTAAACTACAAAAATATTTATGATGCCTAATCAGTAATAGTAAGTTCTTAATTTAAACAACAAAAATACATAAAAATTTTATAATTAGTTTTACTTTTTGTCTTCTGGAAGAAAATTTTTTTTCATCTCAGTTCAAAGTTATTATTGTATCCTGGAACCAAACTTTTTTTGGTTTGTAGCCCGTAAGCCATATTATTGTCTTATAATTGCAATTATTTTAGTTTTCAGTCCAGAATCGCTAAACTTATTATGTAAACTGCAAAAATATTTATGGTGTCTAACCAATAATACTAATTTTGTAATTCAAACCTGATAAATACCTGAAAATTTAAAAATTAGTTTTTTTTTATGCTAGGTTTTAGATACTCGACACGGGGTATTGTGTACTTAATAATTTTAAACCTTGAAAAATATGGTCTCACGCGAGTGGAAAAAAAGAAAGAATAACCAAAAACAATATCAAAATAGAGCAATCCAAATTTCTACTAATAAAAAACTTTACTAAACAAAAAAAAAGCTAACATCCTGAAATATCAGAAAAGTTTATTTAAAAGAGATAAAAATGCCACCGAACGCAATAAATCTCGAGCACGCGTAAGGATTGCTACTAAGATGTCTTGTGATCCAGGATTTAAGAAAATGAAATATGACAGAGCAAAACAGAGGTATCTTACGGATCAGGGATATCGAGAAGGGAAAATTGAGACAGCCAAACAAAAGAGCAAGGAACGGTATGATAACGATATAGATTACCGAAACAAACATAAGGAAAAAGTTGCTACCAGAATAATGGGTAGATACTGGGGTGACAAAAGCTATAATGAAAAAATTAAATTCTCTGCGAGGTTGTACCGAAGAACGCATAAGGACAAAGGGAAAAATTACATTCAGAAATACAAGAAGATGGCAAAAATGCAGGCTGATCTTTGTAAATTGAGAAACATTTTACGCATGTTTTATCGGGATCACGAAAAGTATTCGAAATTACAGATTCAAATTCTCTTTGAAAGAGCGGATGCTGTTGAAAAGTCGGCTAGAAATGCTTTGGCAAAGCTTCATAGCAATATCCAAAAGAAATGTTATCAGTTTAACGAAAAGCTTCCAAGGTATGGATTGGCAACTGCGGAACAGTTTATAGATGCAATGGAAAATGTTCGACAACACAGTGAATATACGGAGGCGTACTTCTTAGAAAATTCGTATATTAATTTTGGAAGGAGCAATTGCAGTTTATGTAGCAGCAATAAAAATATATATACAAGCATACCTATCAACAGCGAAGGAAAAGCAATGTTTTTTCAATTATGGCGAAAACGAGCCTGTTAGGGTTATTAGTAAATGTGTTTGTAAGACTAATGATTTAGAACATTCCTGGAACACCGACTCAAGAAAAAAGCATTTCTAACTGTGTTTTAAACAGTTCTTTTAGTTCTACTGAATATTTGGCAAACAATTCTCTGGGTAGTAGAACAAACTGTCCTGAAAAGTACGAGACAACTATTGAAAAATGCTCTAAAACTAGATCTGACAAGGAAATTATGATGGCTGAAGTCACCTATAACAATCTGAGTATACATTCAAAACCAAAAATTGGGCAGCAGGTTACTTGGCAATGTCACCCTGATATCTGCAAGCTCTATCCGACGGATATTGAATTATGTCAAATTCTTTTTGATATCCTTGAAAATAATATAGCATTAAAATTTTCAACTGACAAAGTGGTTAATTTCTACCTTGGCGGCTTGGATTATTGTGAAATCAATTACAGGGACACAAGAAAGCATGGGCATTCGTTATACTGTAGCCCAAATGAGGGATGTCAGAGCTATTTGCGTTCTCTAAGGGCACTAGCTCCACATTTTCCTGTCTTGAACTGTTTCATTAATAGCGTATATAAGGCAGTATCAAAATGTAAGATTATACAACATATTAATCTACTAAAAGTCGAGGGCTCGTACAAGGAACTAAGTCATATATACTAATAAAGGATAAAAGATAGTAAAGGATAGACTAATAGAGCAGGAAATTCAAAGGTGGCAGAATCAGAAATCATCCTCGGCGTCTCTGGGGCTGTATGGGCTGGCAAAGGAGGTTTGGGGGGAGGAAGTTTATCCGGGTTCCAGCGGTAGCTAGCAACCTAGTAAGAGACGATCACGTCCAATGTTAAGAAATATAAAAACCCTTAGTTCTTAAAAAAAGAGTCAGATCAAAACAAAAAGTACACCATTAGAACCGCCTTGTCCGAAACCCCTGCATAGTAAAATTTCTGTCCCCTGGCTTGAACAGCAAGGGAAATATATTGGCTTGAAAATCAAGAAAAGTGGCAGCTACTACAACATTCTGCCTAAACGGGATATTTTTTTCTTTTTTTTCTTTTTTTTCTTTTTTTGTATCCAGAGATAGCTTGGCACTGGAACATCGTAGAGGGTTGTTCAATAGCTCATTTTAAAGGAAATTAATTGGGTTAAAAATCTATAGTAACTAAAATAAATAATTTCTAAAAGAGAATAAATTTTTCCACCAAAAACTGCATTTTGATGTCTTTTCACACTGCAGTCTTTCAAACATAATCGTATACCAGCGGTAAGAATTGAACCCACGCCTCTGAAGAGACTGGTTGCTAACACCAGTGCCTTGGACCACTCGGCCAGGCTGCCTCTCATAAATAAATATATATGTGAATTTGGGTTGCAGCAGTAGCTAGCAACCTAGTAAGAGACTATCAGTCCAATGCTAAGAAATATAAAAACCCAAAACTCCTAAAAATAGAGTCAGATCAAAACAAAAGTACATCATTAGAAATACCTTGTCTGAAACCCTACTAGATAAATAATGAACGTCATCATAGTTTTATATTAGAGCTATGACGTGAATAGAGTGTTACAGTAAAGAACGATCTCTCTCCCATACTAACTGATATATGGTGGTTCCAGGTGTAGTTACATAAAGGACGATTATAGCTCATCATAAATGGTCCGGGTTGCAGCGGAAGCTAGCAACCTAGTAAGAGACGATCACGTCCAATGTTAAGAAATATAAAAACCCATAGCTCCTAACAAAGGAGTCAGAACAAAACATTAAAGTAAAGAACAACTTCAGCCCATAGTAAATAAAATAAGATTACAATTTATGACTCAAACAGGTAATTTGTTTGCTTTGATCAATACTGACAGCCGTGGGGTTCGAACCCATGCCTCCTTATACTAAAAGACGATCATTCGAATTGCAAACCATAGAATACATTGAAATTAGTTTGCTAATTAGAACGATAATTAAGATGTAGCGATAGCTAACACATAGCAAAGAAAACTTATTACATTATCCGGTTTTTTGCTGTAAAGAACGATCTCTCTCCCATAGTAACTGATATGTTACATTAAAAGACGATCATTGGAACAAAAAGTTATTGCATGCATTGGACTTAGTTAGCTACTTGATTGTTTGAAGTTAATACAGCATTTTCCGGGTTGCAGCGGTAGCTAGCAACCTAGTAAGAGATCCGGGTTGCAGCGGTAGCTAGCAACCTAGTAAGAGACGATCATGTCTAATGTTAAGAAATATAAAAACCCATAGTTCCTAAAAAAAAGTCAAATCAAAACAAAAAGTACACCATTAGAACCGCCTTGTCCGAAACCCCTGTATAGTAAATTTTCTGTCCCTTGGCTTGAACAGCAAGGGAAATATATTGGCTTGAAAATCAAGAAAAGTGGCTTCTACTACAACATTCTGCCTAAACGGGATATTTTTTCTTTTTCTCTTTCTTTTCCAGAGATAGCTTTGCACTAGAACATCGTAGAGAGTTGTTCAATGGCTCATTTTAAAGGAAATTAATTGGGTTAAAAATCTTTTTGTAACTAAAATAAATTATTTCTAAGAGAGAATAATTACATAAAGGATCGACACTGTTCATCATAAATGTGTCAATCAAGAGGATCTCATGTGGTAGTTATTAATCCGGGTTGCAGTTGTAGCTAGCAACCTAGTAAGAGACGATCACGTCTAATATAAGAAATATAAAAACCCATAGCTCCTAAAAACAGAGTCAGATCAAAACAAAAAGTACACCCTTAGAACTGCCTTATCCGAAACCCCTATGTAGAAAACTTTCTGTCCCTTGGCTTGGACAGCAAGGGAAATATATTGGCTTGAACATCAAGAAAAGTGGCAGCTACTACAACATTCTGCCTTAACGAGATATTTTGTTTTTCTTTTGTTTCCAGAGATAGATTGGCACTGGAACATCGTAGAGAGTTGTTCAATAGCTCATCTTTTCAAGATGAAAAGACTTTTCAACAAAATCTATTCTTTCAGAGATAATTTTAATCTTTAATTTTGAATATTTTTCGTAATCCCGGTAAAACATTCGTAAAATTTTTCTCAATTTACAAAGATCAGCCTGTGCGTTCTTTGCAGCTTGTGTAAACTGCAAAATTATCCATGGTATCCGAGCAATAGTTTGAATATTTCAATACAAGCTAGAAAAATACCTTAAAATTTTTAAATTAGTTTTATTTTTGGTTAGGTTCTAACTACCCGATGTGGGATTGACTATGTATTTTCAGACCAAAAAATTCCGTTTTTTATATATTTTATATTTCAGTTTAGTTACATAAAGGATCGATAACGTTCATGATAAATGAGGCCTAAGTTACTTTCAGCAGATATAGCTGAAACCGAGTAAAGAACAAACCATGGCACATTGTAACTATAAGTTAAGATAGTAAAATTAACTTTTAAATGGATCCCGTCCGATGTTAAGAAATATAAAAACCCATAGCTCCTAAAAAAGGAGTCAGATCAAAACACAAAAAGTACACCATTAGAACCACCTTGTCCGAAACCCCTGTACAGGAAACTTTCTGTCATTTGGCTTGAACAGCAAGGAAAAATATTGACTTGAAAATCAAGAAAATTGACTTTAACCACGTTATTCTCCACTAACGGCATATTTTTTTCTTTCTCTTTTTTTTCTTTTCCAAAGATAGCTTGGCACTGGAATATCGTAGAGATTTGTTCAATGGCTCATTTTAAAGGAAATTAATTGGTTTAAAATCTTTTTTAAACAAAAATAAATTATTTATAAGATAGAATAAATTTTTCTACTAAAAACTGCATTTTTAATGTCTTTTCATACTGCAGTCTTTTCAAAGATATTTGATTTTTGTACATAAATCATAATCGTATAGTATACCAGCGGTAAGATTTGAACCCACGACTCCAAAGATACCAAAAATAGTACACCATTAGAACCACCTTGTCCGAAACCCCTGTATAGTAAACTTTCTGTTATTTGGCTTGAACAGCAAGGGAAATATATTGGCTTGAAAATCAAGAAAAGTGGCGGTTACTTCAAAACTCTGCCTTTTTTTTTCTTTTTTTTCTTTTCCAAAGATCGCTTGGCACTGGAGCATCGTAGAGAGTTGTTCAATGGCTCATTTTAAAGGAAATTAATTGGGTTAAAAATCTTTTGTAACTAAAATAACATATTTCTAAAAGAGTTGTAGTAAAGAAGGAACTTCAGCCCATAGTAAATAAAATAAGATTATAATTTATCCGGGTTGCAGCGGTAGCTAGCAACCAAGTAAGAGACGATCACGTCCAATGTTAAGAAATATAAAAACCCCTAACTCCTAAAAAAAATAGTCAGATCAGAACAAAAAGTACACCATTAGAACTGCCTTGTCCGAAACCTCTATAAAGGAAACTTACCGCCCTTTGGCTTGAATTACAATAAGAGCGAACTCTTGCCTATACAATTTACATTAAGGAACGAAGTGGATCCCATAGTAACTGAAGTATTAAATCAAACTGTTCATGGTCATAATATAGAACTGTAATGGTTCATTTTTTAAAAAAAATCCAGGTTGTAGCGGTAGCTAGCAACCTAGTAAGAGACGATCACGTCCAATGTTAAGAAATAAAAAAAACCATAACTCCTAAAAAAATTACAATAAGTAACGAACTGTGACCCATAGTAACTGAAATATTAAATCAAACAGTTCGTGGTCATAATAAATATCCGGGTTTCAGCGGTAGCTGACAATCCGGGTTGCAGCGGTAGTCCGGGTTGCAGCGGTAGCTAACAACCTAGTAAGAGACGATCACGTCCAATGTTAAGAAATATGAAAACCCATAGCTCCTAAAAAAGGAGTCAGATCAAAACAAAAAGTACACCATTAGAGCCGCCTTGTCCGAAACCCCTGTATAGGAAGCTTTCTGTCATTTGGCTTGAACAGCAGGGGAAACACATTGGCTTGAAAATCAAGAAAATTGACTTTAACCACGTTATTCTCCCCAAACGGCATATTTTTTTTCTTCTTCTTTCTTTTCCAAAGATAGCTTGGCACTGGAACATCGTAGAGAGTTGTTCAATAGCTCATCTTAAAGGAAATTAATTGGGTTAAAAATCTTTAGTTACTAAAATAAATTATTTCTAAAAGAGAATAAATTTTTCCACCAAAAACTGCACTTTTGATGTCTTTTCATGCTGCAGTCTTTTCAAAGATATTTGATTTTTGTACATAAATCATAATCGTATACCAGCGGTAAGATTTGAACCCACACCTCCAAAGAGATTGGTGGCTAACACCAGCGCCTTGGACCACTCGGCCAGGCTGCCTCTCATAACTATATGTGTGAATCCGAGTTGCAGCAGTAGCTAGCAACCTAGTAAGAGACGATCAGTCCCATGCTAAGAAATATAAAAACCCAAAACTCCTAAACATAGAGTCAGATCAAAACAATCCGGGTTGCAGCGGTAGCTAGCAACCTAGTAAGAGACGATCACGTCCAATGTTAAGAAATATAAAAAACCCATAGCTCCTAAAAAAGGAGTCAGATCAAAACAAAAAGTACACCATTAGAAACTGCCTTATCCGAAACCCCTGTATAGTAAAATTTCTGTCCCTTGGCGTGAACAGCAAGGGAAATATATTGGCTTGAAAATCAAGAAAAGTGGCAGCTACTACAACATTCTGCCTAAACGAGATATTTTTGTTTTTTTTGCTTTTGTTTCCAGAGATAGCTTGGCACTGGAACATCGTAGAGAGTTGTTCAATAGCTCATTTTAAAGGAATTTAATTGGGTTACAAATCTATAGTAACTAAAATAAATTATTTACTAAAAGAGAATAAATTTTTCCACCAAAAACTGCATTTTTGATGTCTCTTCACACTGCAGTCTTTCAAACATAATCGTATACCAGCGGTAAGAGTTGAACCCACGCCTCCGAAGAGACTGGTGGCTAACACCAGTGTCTTGGACCACTCGGCCAGGCTGCCTCTCATAAATATATATGTGAATTTGTTGCAGCAACGACTATGACGCCATAGTCGTTGGATGTAGTTAGTATTACATAAAGGCTCGATCATCGAATTTGCTGAAACTAAGTAAAGGACAATTATGTCTCCATATATTCACAGTGATGTATAAGATTTCCCATTACATCTGTAAACTGTTCCACAGTTGCCTGTCCATACCTTGGAAGCTTTTCACTAAACATGCAACATTTCTTTTGGATATCTATGAAGTTTTGCGAAAGCATCTCTAGCTGACTTTTCAACAAAATCTATTCTTTCAGAGATAATTTAATCTTTAATTTTGAATATTTTTCGTAATCCCGGTAAAACATTCGAAAATTTTTCTCAATTTACAGATCAGCCTGTGCGTTCTTTGCAGCTTGTGTAAACTGCAAAAATATCCATGGTATCCGAGCAATAGTTTGAATATTTCAATAAAAGCTAGAAAAATACCTTAAAATTTTAAAATTAGTTTTATTTTGGTTAGGTTCTAACTACCGATGTGGGATTGACTATGTATTTTCAGGCCAAAAAATTCCGTTTTTTATATATTTTATATTTCAGTTTAGTCGGGTGCAGCGGTAGCTAGCAACCTAGTAAGAGACGATCACGTCTAATATTAAGAAATATAAAAACCCATTGCTCCTAAAAACAGAGTCAGATCAAAACAAAAAGTACACCATTAGAACCGCCTTGTCCGAAACCCCTGCATAGTAAAATTTCTGTCCCTTGGCTTGAACAGCAAGGGAAATATATTGGCTTGAAAATCAAGAAAAGTGGCAGCTACTACAACATTCTGCCTAAACGGGATATTTTTTTCTGTTTTTTTCTTTTTTGTATCCAGAGATAGCTTGGCACTGGAACATCGTGGAGGGTTGTTCAATAGCTCATTTTAAAGGAAATTAATTGGGTTAAAAATCTATAGTAACTAAAATAAATTATTTCTAAAAGAGAATAAATTTTTCCACCAAAAACTGCATTTTTGATGTCTTTTCACACTGCAGTCTTTCAAACATAATCGTATACCAGCGGTAAGAATTGAACCCACGCCTCTGAAGAGACTGGTGGCTAACACCAGTGCCTTGGACCACTCGGCCAGGCTGCCTCTCATAAATAAATATATATGTGAATTTGGGTTGCAGCAGTAGCTAGCAACCTAGTAATAGACGATCAGTCCAATGCTAAGAAATATAAAAACCCAAAACTCCTAAAAATAGAGTCAGATCAAAACAAAAGTACATCATTAGAAATACCTTGTCTGAAACCCTACTAGATAAATAATGAACGTCATCATAGTTTTATATTAGAGTTATGACGTGAATAGAGTGACGTCATAATTAGTATATAAGGAAAGTCAAAACTGAAAATTCTTTCATTCTTGATTAGAATAATGGTTAGATCAAAGCAGGCTATACGCAAGTTGAAGAAAGAGTACTACACAAACAACAGAGATAGTAACTTGAAAAGAAAAAAGCAAAGGTATTCAACCGACCAGGTGTATCGAGGAGTAATAATTGAGAGAGCAAAACAAAGGTATTCAACCGACCAGGCGTATCGAGAAGTAATAATTGAGAGAGCAAAACAAAACAGCAAGATGTGTTATCACAATGATGAAGATTATAGACATGCAAAAATTGAGACATCCAAACAAAAGATCAAGGAACGGTATGGTAATGATGAACATTACAGAGAAGCAAGAATTGAGCAGGCTAAACAAAAGATCAAGGAGCGTTATCACATTTATAATAAAGAACGACCTCTTGCCTATACTAAATTTTTATAATAAAGATCGAACTCTTCCCTATACTAGCTTGCATACGTAACTTCACTATAGTTAAGATTACAGTATTTATATTATACATCGTTATAAATTATAAAAGGTTCAAATTTTCGAAGATTATAGAGTTTTCCCACACCGGGAATCGAACCCAAGCCTGTTAAGTGAAAGTTAACTATCCTAGCCGCTAGACCATATGGAACCATAAAGAAGTATGATTTAAGAGCCATATGCATATTATTATTTCACCATACCAATTATAATAAGGCCAAAACAAAATCGTCGACTTGCAACCTTACTTTTGACACATTAGTTAAATCTTCATCAGGCTTAAAAAATGTTTTGCTAGTTTTACATGAAAGAACGAACCTTAGCCCATAGTAGCGGAAATAAGAATATCTAGGTTGCAGTGGTAGCTAGCAACCTATTACATAATCCAGGTTTAAGTGGTAGCTAGCAACCTAGTAAGAAACGCCAAATTAAAAGATGATCATTAGAAGAACATTACATTAAACTATAGCCCATAGTAACTGGTATCCGGGTTGCGGTGGTAGCGAGCAACCTAGTAAGAGACGATCCAGCCCCATAGTAAGAAATGAAATAGATACATTAAAAAACGATCATTGGAATAAAAACCATTGCATACATTGGACTTAGTTAGCTACTTGATTGTTTGAGGTTCGTCTCTTACTATTTCAAAGAAGAAAAAGCCGTAGGCTTTTTCCTGTTTGTAATCAGGTTTGCATTCTATATATCTGGGTTGTATTGAAAAAGATCCAGGTTGTAGCGGTAACCCACGCCTCCGAAGAGACGGGTGGCTAACACCAGTGCCTTGGACCACTCGGCCAGGCTGCCTCTCATAAATAAATATATATGTGAATTTGGGTTGCAGCAGTAGCTAGCAATCCGGGTTGCAGCAGTAGCTAGCAACCTAGTAAGAGACGATCACGTCCAATGTTAAGAAATATAAAAACCCATAGTTCTTAAAAAAAGAGTCAGATCAAAACAAAAAGTACACCATTAGAACCGCCTTGTCCGAAACCCCTGCATAGTAAAATTTCTGTCCCTTGGCTTGAACAGCAAGGGAAATATATTGGCTTGAAAATCAAGAAAAGTGGCAGCTACTACAACATTCTGCCTAAACGGGATATTTTTTTCTTTTTTCTTTTTTTTTTCTTTTTTTGTATCCAGAGATAGCTTGGCACTGGAACATCGTAGAGGGTTGTTCAATAGCTCATTTTAAAGGAAATTAATTGGGTTAAAAATCTATAGTAACTAAAATAAATTATTTCTAAAAGAGAATAAATTTTTCCACCAAAAACTGCATTTTGATGTCTTTTCACACTGCAGTCTTTCAAACATAATCGTATACCAGCGGTAAGGATTGAACCCACGCCTCTGAAGAGACTGGTGGCTAACACCAGTGCCTTGGACCACTCGGCCAGGCTGCCTCTCATAAATAAATATATATGTGAATTTGGGTTGCAGCAGTAGCTAGCAACCTAGTAATAGACGATCAGTCCAATGCTAAGAAATATAAAAACCCAAAACTCCTAAAAATAGAGTCAGATCAAAACAAAAGTACATCATTAGAAATACCTTGTCTGAAACCCTACTAGATAAATAATGAACGTCATCATAGTTTTATATTAGAGCTATGACGTGAATAGAGTGACGTCATAATTAGTATATAAGGAAAGTCAAAACTGAAAATTCTTTCATTCTTGATTAGAATAATGGTTAGATCAAAGCAGGCTATGCGCAAGTTGAAGAAAGAGTACTACACAAACAACAGAGATAGTAACTTGAAAAGAAAAAAGCAAAGGTATTCAACCGACCAGGTGTATCGAGAAGTAATAATTGAGAGAGCAAAACAAATCACAGTAAAGAACAAACTTCTAGCCCATAGTAACTAAAATAAGATTAAAATTAATATTTTTATTTATAATAAAGAACGACCTCTTGCCTATACTAAATTCTATACGCCACTTAATCCGGGTTGCAGCGGTATATAATAAGGAACGATTGCAATAAAGAACGACACCTAGCCCATGTTAACTGAAACATAAATAGAGATTATTTAATTTCCATCAGTATCATGGCTGTAGAGATGGCTGAAACCTAGTAAAGAACAAATTGCAACGGTAGCTAGCAACCTAGTAAGAGACGATCACGTCCAATGTTATTATAATAAAGAACGACCTCTTGCCTATACTAAATTTTATACGCCACTTAATTATAGTATAGGTTAGTAATTCAACAGATAGCTTGGCATTCGAACATCCTAGAGAGTTGTTCAATGACTCATTTTAATTACAATAAGGAACAAACTCTAGCCTATAGTAACTAAAATATAAAAATAAATTATTAAATAATTACAAAAATATCTTATTTGTCAACTGAAACTAGAATAATTCCTGAAAATTTTAAATACTTTTTTTTATTTAACTGAAAACGGCAAAAATATTTATGGTGTCAGAGCAATAATTTTAATTTTGTAATTTAAATCAGAAAAATTACATAAAGGATCGATAACGTTCATGATAAAGGAGGCATAAGTTACTTTCAGCATATATAGCTGAAACCGAGTAAAGAACAAACCATGGCACATTGTAACTATAAGTTAAGGTAATAAAATTAACTTTTAAATGGATCCCGTCCGATGTTAAGAAATATAAAAACCCATAGCTCCTAAAAAAGGAGTCAGATCAAAACACAAAAAGTACACCATTAGAACCACCTTGTCCGAAACCCCTGTACAGGAAACTTTCTGTCATTTGGCTTGAACAGCAAGGAAAAATATTGACTTGAAAATCAAGAAAATTGACTTTAACCACGTTATTCTCCACTAACGGCATATTTTTTTCTTTCTCTTTTTTTTCTTTTCCAAAGATAGCTTGGCACTGGAATATCGTAGAGATTTGTTCAATGGCTCATTTTAAAGGAAATTAATTGGTTTAAAATCTTTTTTAAACAAAAATAAATTATTTCTAAGATAGAATAAATTTTTCTACTAAAAACTGCATTTTTAATGTCTTTTCATACTGCAGTCTTTTCAAAGATATTTGATTTTTGTACATAAATCATAATCGTATAGTATACCAGCGGTAAGATTTAAACCCACGACTCCAAAGATACCAAAAATAGTACACCATTAGAACCACCTTGTCCGAAACCCCTGTATAGTAAACTTTCTGTTATTTGGCTTGAACAGCAAGGGAAATATATTGGCTTGAAAATCAAGAAAAGTGGCGGTTACTTCAAAATTCTGCCTTTTTTTTCTTTTTTTTCTTTTCCAAAGATTGCTTGGCACTGGAGCATTGTAGAGAGTTGTTCAATGGCTCATTTTAAAGGAAATTAATTGGGTTAAAAATCTTTTGTAACTAAAATAAAATATTGCTAAAAGAGTTGCAGTAAAGAAGGAACTTCAGCCCATAGTAAATAAAATAAGATTATAATTTATCCGGGTTGCAGCGGTAGCTAGCAACCTAGTAAGAGACGATCACGTCCAATGTTAAGAAATATAAAAACCCCTAACTCCTAAAAAAAGAGTCAGATCAGAACAAAAAGTACACCATTAGAACTGCCTTGTCCGAAACCTCTATAAAGGAAACTTACCGCCCTTTGGCTTGAATTACAATAAGAGCGAACTCTTGCCTATATAATTTACATTAAGGAACGAAGTGGATCCCATAGTAACTGAAGTATTAAATCAAACAGTTCATGGTCATAATATTAAACTGTAATGGTTCATTTTTTTAAAAAAATCCAGGTTGTAGCGGTAGCTAGCAACCTAGTAAGAGACGATCACGTCCAATGTTAAGAAATAAAAAAAACCATAACTCCTAAAAAAATTACAATAAGTAACGAACTGTGACCCATAGTAACTGAAATATTAAATCAAACAGTTCGTGGTCATAATAAATATCCGGGTTTCAGCGGTAGCTGGCAATCCGGGTTGCAGCGGTAGTCCGGGTTGCCATTAGAACCGCCTTGTCCGAAACCCCTGTATAGGAAACTTTCTGTCCCTTGGCTACAACAGCAAGAGAAATATATTGGCTTGAAAATCAAGAAAATTGACTTTAACCACGTTATTCTCCCCAAACGGGATATTTTTTTCTCTTTTCTTTTTTTTTCTTTTCCACAGATAGCTTGGCACTGGAACATCGTAGAGGGTTGTTCAATAGCTCATTTTAAAGGAAATTAATTGGGTTAAAAATCAACAGTAACTAAAATAAATTATTTCTAAAAGAGAATAAATTTTTCCACCAAAAATTTATAATAAAGAACGAATATTTTACCGATTATCTACTAATAACCATATATGACGTAATACGTGACATATACTTATAGCTTAGGCTAGTAATTCCACAGATAGCTTGGCATTTGAACATTGTAGAGAGTTGTTCAATACCTTATTTTAAAGGAAATTAATGGGGCTATTATAATAAAGATCGAACTCTTCCCTATACCAACTTGCATAGGCAACTTCACTATAGTGAAGATTACAGTATTTATATTATATATCATTATAAATTATAAAAGGTTCGAATGTTCGAAGATTATAGAGTTAAAAATTTTCCCACACCGGGAATCGAACCCGGTCCTCTTAAGTCTATAATAAAGATCAAACTCTTCCCTCTACTAACTTGCATAGGCAACATAACTTGCATAGGAACCCGGGCCTGTTAACTGAAAGTTAACTATCCTAGCCACTAAACCATATGGGACCATAAAGAAGTATGATTTAAGAGCCATATGCATATTATTATTTCACCATACCAATTATAATAAGGCCAAAGCAAAATCGTCGACTTGCAACCTTACTTTTGACACATTAGTTAAATCTTCATCAGACTTTAAAAATGTTTTGCTAGTTTTACATCCGGGTTGCAGCGGTAGCTAGCAACCTAGTAAAAGACGATTATGTCTAATGTTAAGAAATATAAAAAACCCTAGCTCCTAAAAAAAAGGTCAGGTCAAAACAAAAAGTACACCATTAGAACCACCTTGTCCGAAACCCCTGTATAGGAAACTTTCTGTCCCTTGGCTTGAACAGCAAGGGAAATATATTGGCTTGAAAATCAAGAAAATTGACTTCAACCACGTTATTTTCCACAAACGGGATATTTTTTTCTTTCTTTCTTCTTTTCCTCAGATAGCTTTGTACTGGAACATCGTATAGAGCTGTTCAAAGGCTCATTTTAAAGGAAGTCTCTAGATCTAGTGCTATTTGTACTTAATTTTTTTTTAATTAATTATTTTTTACGATAAGCTTAATTTTTTATATACAATATTGATCAATGACGTCATAGTCGTTTGATGTAGTTAGTATTACATAAATGCTCGATCATCGAATTTAAGCTGAAACTAAGTAAAGGACAATTATGCCTCCATATATTCACAGTGATATATAAGATTTCCCATTACATCTGTAAACTGTTCCCCAGTTGCTGGTCCATACCTTGGAAGCTTTTCACTAAACATGCAACATTTCTTTTGGATATTACTATGAAGTTTTGCGAAAGCATCTCTAGCTGACTTTTCAACAAAATCTATTCTTTCATAGATAATTTTAATCTTTAATTTTGAATATTTTTCGTAATCCCGGTAAAACATTTGTAAAATTTTTCTCAATTTACAAAGATCAGCCTGTGCGTTCTTTGCAGCTTGTGTAAACTGCAAAAATATCCATGGTATCCGAGCAATAGTTTGAATATTTCAATACAAGCTAGAAAAATATCCGGGTTGCAGCGGTAGCTAGCAACCTAGTAAGAGACGATCACGTCCAATGTTAAGAAATGTAAAAACCCATAGCTCCTAAAAAAGCAGTCAGATCAAAACAAAAAGTACAACATTAGAATCGTCTTGTCCAAAATCCCTTTATAGGAAACTTTCTCTCATTTGGCTTGAACAGCAAGGGAAATATATTGGCTTGAAAATCAAGAAAAGTGGCAGCTACTACAACATTCTGCCTAAACGGGATATTTTTTTTTCTTTCTTGTTATCCAGAGATAGCTTTGTACTGGAACATCGTAGAAAAATGTTCAATGGCTCATTTTAAAGGAAATTAATTGGGTTAAAAACCTTTTGTAACTAAAACAAATTAAAACAGGATAAATTTTTCCACTAAAAACTGTATTTTTGATGTCTTTCCATACTGCTGTCTTTTCAAAGACATTTGATTTTTGTTTTTGAAGCAATCAAACAGTTCGTGGTAAGGTTGTATTTTAAACTTTATATCCCATAGATAGCTTAGCACTGGAACATCGTAGAGAGTTGTTCAATGGATCATTTTAAATTAGAATAAAGAAAGAATATTTTACTGATTATCTACTAATAACCATATATGACGTAATAAGTGACATGACATAATATCTAAAACCTATTGTGTACTAATAACCATATATGACTTAATTAGCGACGTGACGTAAAAATTGAAAAAATTAATTTTTATTTTATCTTCGTTTTTAGTTCAGAATCGCTAAAGTTATAAACTACAAAAATATTTATGGTGTCTGAACAATTTTTTTAATCTTTTAATTTAGAATAGAAAAATACCTGAAAATTTAAAAATTAGTTGAATTTTTTGTTATGTTATTTACACTTTATACGTTACATAAACACATTCAACTAATGGTTACATAATGGTTTTAATCAAGCAAGCTACACGCAAGTTAAAAAAAACAGTACTACCAGAAAAACAGAGATAGCATCTTGAAAAGAAAAAAGCAAAGGTATTCAACCGACCAGGCGTATCGAGAAGTAATAATTGATAGTGACAAACAGCGTTATTATAATGATGTAGTTTATAGACATGCGAAAATTGAGACAGCCAAACAAAAGAGTAAGGAAGGGTATGACAACGATATAGATTACAGAAACAAACATAAGAAAAAAGTTGCTACCAGAATAATGGGTAGATACTGGGGTGACAAAAGCTATAATGAAAAAATTAAATTCTCTGCAAGGTTGTACCGAAGAACGCATAAGGACAAAGGGAAAAATTACATTCATAAATACAAGAAGATGGCAAAAATGCACACTGATCTTTGTAAATTGAGAAACATTTTACGCATGTTTTATCGGGATCACGAAAAGTATTCAAAATTACAGATTAAAATTCTCTTTGAAAGAGCGGATGCTGTTGAAAAGTCGGCTAGAAATGCTTTGACAAAGCTTCATAGTAATATCCAAAAGAAATGTTGTCAGTTTAATGAAAAGTATAATAAAGAACGACCTCTTGTCTATACTAATCAGGGTTGCAGCGGTAGCTAGAGCCATATGTATCTTGAAGAGTTTGCCATATATTAGCATCATCTCTTAGAAAATCTTGATCAGTTAAAAGTGTAAAAAACTGATCATTTGTTTTATAGATGGTGCTGAAGCCATTATTTCTGAACAAAACAGCCAATTCATCATTTTTAACTTTGGAGGTTAGATCAACAAGGCCTTGATAAGTCAGTTGACTAGTAGTTCTGTCAGAACACTTATTACTGGGTAGTTTTTCTAAAATGTTTTTCTGAATAAATTTTTCTTGTTCACTTGTATCTCTTTCAACTATCCAACCATGAAAGAATTTCACCTGCAAAAGATTGAACACAGTGAATTCAGGAGTAATTTCAAACTCAAAAACGCCGTAAAACTTCACATTTATGCCAATTCCACCTTGATGCTTTGATAGTCTAACACGCTATCCACTGCGCCAGGCAGACTTTCAAGGATCCAATTTTTGATTGATTAATATTTTACTTAATTTTATGTTAAAGATTGATCAATGACGTCATAATTGTAGATCGTAGCCAGGTCGTCCCTTACTATTCCAATTAAGAAAAAGCCATAGGCTTTATCCTGTTTGCCTGAAGGTCCGGGTTGCAGCGGTAGCTAGCAACCTAGTAAGAGACGATCACGTCCAATGTTAAGAAATATAAAAACCCATAGTTCCTAACAAAGGAGTCAGATCAAAACAAAAAGTACACCATTAGAACCGCCTTGTCCAAAACCCCTGTATAGTAAACTTTCTGTCCCTTGGCTTGAACAGCATGGGAAATATATTGGCTTGAAAATCAAGAAAATTGACTTTAACCACGTTATTCTCCCCAAACGGGATATTTTTTTCTTTTTTCTTTTTTTTTCTTTTCCACAGATAGCTTGGCACTGGAACATCGTAGAGGGTTGTTCAATAGCTCATTTTAAATGAAATTAATTAGGTTAAAAATCTATAGTAACTAAAATAAATTATTTCTAAAAGAGAATAAATTTGTCCACCAAAAACTGCATTTTTGATGTCTTTTCACACTGCAGTCTTTCAAACATAATCGTATACCAGCGGTAAGATTTGAACCCACGCCTCCGAAGAGACTGGTGGCTAACACCAGTGTCTTGGACCACTCGGCCAGGCTGAAACCCCTGTATAGGAAACTTTCTGTCCCTTGGCTTGAACAGCAAGGGAAATATATTGGCTTGAAAATCAAGAAAATTGACTTTAACCACGTTATTCTCCCCAAACGGGATATTTTTTTTTCTTTCTTTTTTTTTCTTTTCCACAGATAGCTTGGCACTGGAACATCGTAGAGGGTTGTTCAATAGCTCATTTTAAAGGAAATTAACTGGGCTAAAAATCTATAGTAACTAAAATAAATTATTTCTAAAAGAGAATAAATTTTTCCACCAAAAACTGCATTTTTGATGACTTTTCACACTGCAGTCTTTCAAACATAATCGTATACCAGCGGTAAGATTTGAACCCACGCCTCCGAAGAGACTGGTGGCTAACACCAGTATCTTGGACCACTCGGCCAGGCTACCTCTCATAAATAAATATATATGTGAATTTGGGTTGCAGCAGTAGCTAGCAACCTAGTAAGAGACGATCAGTCCCATGCTAAGAAATATAACAAAACTCCTAAAAATAGAGTCAGATCAAAACAAAAGTACATCATTAGAACTACCTTGTCTCAAAGCCTACTAGATAAATAATGAATGTCGTCATAGCTTTATATTAGAGCTATGACGTGAATAGAAAAACACGAAATTACATTGTTGTTTCTGATGACTTCATGAAATAATATCATTGCGCCATGACGTCAATAAAATCATTGCGCCATGACGTCATAATTAATACTTAAGAACGACAAAGATGTAAATTCTCTCAATCTTGATTAGAATAATAGTTAGATCAAAGCAAGCTATACGCAATTTGAAAAAACAGTACTACACAAACAACAGAGATAGTATCTTGAAAAGAGAAAAGCAAAGGTATTCAACCGACCAGGCGCATCGAGAAGTAAAAATTGAGAGAGCAAAACAAAGGTATTCAACCGACCAGGCGTATCGAGAAGTAATAATTGAGAGAGAAAAACAAAGGTATTCAACCGACCAGCCGTATCGAGAAGTAAGAATTGAGAGAGCAAAACAAAAAAGCAAGATGTGTTATCACAATGATGTAGTTTATAGACATGCAAAAATTGAGACAGCCAGACAAAAGATCAAGGAACGGTATGGTAATGATGAAGATTACAGAGAAGCAACAATTGAGCAGGCTAGAAAAAAGAGCAAGGAACGGTATGATAATGATGAAGATTACCGAAACAAACATAAGAAAAAAGTTGCTACCAGAATAATGGGTGGATACTGGGGTGACAAAAGCTATAATGAAAAAATTAAATTCTCTGCGAGGTTTTACCGAAGAACGCATAAGGACAAAGTGAAAAATTACATTCAGAAATGCAAGAAGATGGCAAAAATGCAGGCTGATCTTTGTAAATTGAGAAACATTTTACGCATGTTTTATCGGGATCACGAAAAGTATTCAAAATTACAGATTAAAATTCTTTTTGAAAGAGCGGATGCTGTTGAAAATTCGGCTAGAAATTCTTTGGCAAAGCTTCATAGTAATATCCAAAAGAAATGTTGTCAGTTTAATGAAAAGCTTCCAAGGTATGGATTGGCAACTGCGGAACAGTTTATAGATGCAATGGAAAATGTTCGACAACACAGTGAATATACGGAGGCGTACTTTTTAGAAAATTCGTATATTAATTTTGGAAGGAGCAATTGCAGTTTATGTAGCAGCAATAAAAATATATATACAAGCATTACTATCAACAGCGAAGGAAAAGCAATGTTTTTCAATTATGGCGAAAACGAGCCTGTTAGGGTTATTAGTAAATGTGTTTGTAAGACTAATGATTTAGAATAAATTCCTGGAACACCGACTCAAGGAAAAAGCATTTCTAACTGTGTTTTAAACAGTTCGTTTAGTTCTACTGAATATTTGGCAAAAAATTCTCTGTGTAGTAGAACAAACTGTCCTGAAAAGTACGAGACAACTATTGAAAAATGCTCTAAAACTAGATCTGACAAGGAAATTATGATGGCTGAAGTCACCTATAACAATCTGAGTAAACATTCAAAACCAAAAATAGGGCAGCAGGTTACTTGGCAATGTCACCCTGATATCTGCAAGCTCTATCCGACGGATATTGAATTATGTCAAATTCTTTTTCATATCCTTGAAAATAATATAGCATTAAAATTTTCAACTGACAAAGTGGTTAATTTCTACCTTGGCGGTATAATAAAGAACGACCTCATGCCTATAAAAATTTTACATGCCACTGAATTATAGTATAGGTTAGTAATTCCACAGATAGCTTGGCACTGGAACATCGTAGAGAGTTGTTCAATGGCTCATTTTAAAGGAAATTAATAGGTTAAAAATATTATATTAAAAGACGATCATTAAAAGAACAAACTATTACATACATTGGACTTAGTTAGCTGCCTTATTATTTGAGGGTAGTCTCTTACTACTCCAAAGAGCAATATCCGTAGGCTTTTTCCTGTTTGTAATCAGGGTTTACATAATCTGGGTTGTCAATCCGGGTTGCATTATCCGGGTTGCATCCGGGTTGCAGCGGTAGCTAGCAACCTAGTAAGAGACGATCACGTCCAATGTTAAGAAATATAAAAACCCATAGTTCCTAACAAAGGAGTCAGATCAAAACAAAAAGTACTCTATTAGAACCGCCTTGTCCGAAACCCCTGTATAGGAAACTTTCTGTCCCTTGGCTTGAACAGCAAGGGAAATATACTGGCTTGAAAATCAAGAAAATTGACTTTAACCACGTTATTCTCCCCAAACGGGATATTTTTTTTCTTTTTTTCTTTTTTTTTTCTTTTCCACAGATAGCTTGGCACTGGAACATCGTAGAGGGTTGTTCAATAGCTCATTTTAAAGGAAATTAATTGGGTTAAAAATCTATAGTAACTAAAATAAATTATTTCTAAAAGAGAATACATTTTTCCACCAAAAACTGCATTTTTGATGTCTTTTCACACTGCAGTCTTTCAAACGTAATCGTATACCAGCGGTAAGATTTGAACCCACGCCTCCGAAGAGACTGGTGTCTAACACCAGTGCCTCGGACCACTCGGCCAGGCTGCCTCTCATAAATAAATATATATATGTGAATTTGGGTTGCAGCAGTAGCTAGCAACCTAGTAAGAGACGATCAGTCCAATGCTAAGAAATATAACCAAACTCCTAAAAAAAGAGTAAGATCAAAACAAAAGTACATCATTAGAACTACCTTGTCTGAAACCCTACTAGATAAATAATGAATGTCGTCATAGTTTTATATTAGAGCTATGACGTGAATAGAAAAACACGAAATTATATTGTTGTTTCTGATGACGTCATGAAATAATACCATTGCGCCATGACGTCAATAAAACCATTACGCCATGACGTCATAATTACTACTTAAGAACGACAAAGATGTAAATTCTCTCAGTCTTGATTAGAATAATGGTTAGTTACAATAAAGAAGATTATGTAATTTCCATAAGTATCATGGCTGTAGAGATGGCTGAAACCTAGTAAAGAACAGTACATAAAAGATCGATGCCAGTCAAGAGAATCTAATATAGTGCTAAATAATATAAGTTTTTTTTAGCTACAGTAATCCGGGTTGCAGCAGTAGCTAGCAACCTAGTAAGAGAGGATCACGTCCAGTGTTAAAAAATATAAAAACCCATAACTCCTAAAAAAAGAGTCAGATCAAAACAAAAAGTACACCATTAGAACCGCCTTGTCCAAAACCCCTATAAAGGAAACTTACCGCCCTTTGGATTGAATAACAAAGAAAATATATTGGCTTGAAAATCAAGAAAATTCACTTTAACCACGTTATTCTCCACAAACGGGATATTTTTTTCTTTCTTCTTCTTCTTTTTCTTTTTCACAGATAGCTTGGCACTGGAACATCGTAGAGAGTTGTTCAATGGCTCATTTTAAAGGAAATTAATGGCGTTAAAAACTTTTTGTACTTAAAACAATTTATTTTTAAAATAGAATCAGTTTTTTACGAAAAAATTGCATATTTCATATTAAAGATTGATCAATGACGTCATAATCGTATACCAGTGGTAGGATTTCAACCCACACCTCAGAAGAGACTGGTGACTAACACCAGAGCCTTGCACCACTCGGCCAAGAAAAATATCCCACAAACGGGATATTTGTTTCTTTCTTCTTCTTCTTTTCCACAGATAGCTTGGCACTGGAACATCGTAGAGAGTTTCACAATAAAGAACGACACCTTGCCCCTGTTAACTGAAACATATTTATAATAAAGAACGACCTCATGCCTATACTAAATTTTATACGCCACTGAATTATAGTATAGGTTAGTAGTTCCACAGATAGCTTGGCACTAGATCCGGGTTGCAGCGGTAGCTAGCAACCTAGTAAGAGACGATCACGTCCAATGTTAAGAAATATAAAATCCCATAGCTCCTAAAAAAGGAGTCAAATCAAAACAAAAAGTACACCATTAGAACCGCCGTGGCCGAAACCCTTATATAAGATACTTTCTGTCCCTTGGCTTGAACAGTAAGGGAAATATATTGGCTTGAAAATCAAGAAAAGTGGCAGCTACTACAACATTCTGCCTAAACGGGATTTTTTTTCCTTTTGTTTCCAGAGATAGCTTGGCACTGGAACATCGTAGATAGTTGTTCAATGGCTCATTTTAAAGGAAATTAATTGGGTTAAAAATCTATAGTAACTAAAATAAATTATTTCTAAAAGAAAATAAATTTTTCCATTAAAAACTGCATTTTTGATGTCTTTTCATGCTGCAGTCTTTTCAAAGATATTTGATTTTTGTCCATAAATCATAATCGTATACCAGCGGTAAGATTACCGCTTAGTAACTAAAATAGTTATTATAGTAACTAAAATAAATTATTTCTAAAAGAGAATAAATTTTTCCACCAAAAACTGCATTTTTGATGTCTTTTTACACTGCAGTCTTTCAAACATAATCCTATACCAGAGGTAAGATTTGAACCCACGCCTCCGAAGAGACTGGTGGCTAACAGCAGTGCCTTAGACCACTCGGCCAGGCTGCCTCTCATAATTTGGGCTGCAGCAGTAGCTAGCAACCTAGCAAGAGACGATCAGTCCAATGCTAAGAAATATAAAAACCCAAAACTCCTAAAAATACAGTCAGATCAAAACAAAAGTACATCATTAGAACTACCTTGTCTGACACCCTACTAGATAAATTAGAGCTATGACGTGAATAGAAATACACGAAATTATATTGTTGTTTCTGAAGACGTCATGAAATAATACCATTGCGCCATGACGTCATGAAATAAAATCATTACGCCGTGACGTCATAATTACTATATAAGAAGCGTCAGAACTGTAAATGTTCTCATTCATAATTAGATAATGGTTAGATCAAAGCAAGGTATACGCAAGTTAAAAAAACAGTACTACACAAACAACAGAGATAGTATCTCGAAAAAAAAGCAAAGGTATTCAACCGACCAGGCGTATCGAGAAGTAATAATTGAGAGAGCAAAACAAAACAGCAAGATGTGTTATACAGTAAAGAACGAACCTTAGCCCATAGTAGCAGAAATAAGAATATCTAGGTTGCAGCGGTAGCTAACAACCTATTAATTACATGATCTGGGTTGCAGTGGTAGCTAGCAACCTAGTAAGAAACGCCAAATTAAAAGATGATCATTAGAAGAACAAACCATTGCTTATATTGGACTTAGTTAGCTGTCTGATTCTTTGAGGTTCGTCTCTTACTATTCCAAAGAAGAAAAAGCCGTAGGCTTTTTCCTGTTTGTAATAATACATTAAAAGATAACCATAAGTGACGTAATAAGTGAATGCAGTATTTATGCACGTTCTTTCGACAAGTATTGCATTAAACA
This sequence comes from Artemia sp. Qi Xiang Cuo, assembly GCF_049724085.1. Taxonomy (NCBI): domain Eukaryota; kingdom Metazoa; phylum Arthropoda; class Branchiopoda; order Anostraca; family Artemiidae; genus Artemia; species Artemia sp. Qi Xiang Cuo. The sequence continues at coordinate 28,832,799 of NC_142813.1, forward strand.
ACGAGCTATAACCTATAGTAATTATAGTAAAGATCCGGGGTGCAGAGGTAGCTAGCAGCCTAGTAAGAGACGATCATGTCCAATGTTAAGAAATATAAAAAACCATAGTTCCTAAAAAAGGAGTCAGATCAAAACAAAAAGTACACCAGTAGGTCCGCTTTGTCCGAAATCCCTGTATAGGAAACTTTCTGTCCCTTGGCTTGAACAGCAAGGGAAATATATTGGCTTGAAAATCAGGAAAAGTGGCAGCTACTACAACATTCTGCCTAAACGGGATATTTTTTTCTTTCTTGTTTTCCAGAGATAGCTTTGCACTGGAACATCGTAGAAATCCGGGTTGCAGCGGTAGCTAGCAACCTAGAAAGAGACGGTCACGTCCAATATTAAGAAATATAAAAACCAATAGTTCCTAAAAAGGAGTCAGATCAAATTCAAAAGTACACCATTAGAACCGCCTTGTCCGAAACCCCTGTATAGTTATAATAAAGATCAAACTCTTTTCTATACTAACTTGCATAGGCAACTTCACTATAGTTAAGATTACAGTATTTATATTATAAATCATTATAAATTATAAAGGTTCAAATGTTCGAAGATTATAGAGTTAAAAATTTTCCCACACCGGGAATCAAACCCGGGCCTGTTAAGTGAAAGTTACTATCCTAGCCACTAGACCATATGGGACCATAAAGAAGTATGATTTAAGAACCATATGCATATTATTTTTTCACCATACCAATTATAATAAGACCAAAACAAAATCGTCGACTTGCAACCTTACTTTTGACACATTAGTTAAATCTTCATCAGACTTAAAAAATGTTTTGCTAGTTTTACATGAAAGAACGAACCTTAGCCCATAGTAGCAGAAATAAGATTATCTAGGTTGCAGCGACAGCTAGCAACCTATTAATTACATAATCCACGTTTAAGTGGTATCCGGGTTGCAGCGGTAGCTAGCAACCTAGTAAGAGACGATCACGTCCAATGTTAAGAAATATAAAACCCATAGCTCCTAAAAAAGGAGTCAGATCAAAACAAAAAGTACACCATTAGAACCGCCTTGTCCGAAACCCCTGTATAGTAAACTTTATGTCCCTTGGCTTGAACAGTAAGGGAACAGTAAATATTGGCTTGAAAATCAAGAAAAGTGGCAGCTACTACAACATTCTGCCTAAACGGGATATTTTTTTCCGGGTTGCAGCGGTAGCTAGCAACCTAGTAAGAGCCGATCACGTCCAATGTTAAGAAATATAAAAACCCATGGTTCCTAAAAAAGGAGTCAGATCAAAACAAAAAGTACACCATTGGAACCGCCTTGTCCAAAACCCCTGTATAGTATAGTAAAAATCTGTCCCTTGGCTTGAACAACAAGGGATATATATTGGCTTGAAAATCAAGAAAAGTAGCAGCTACTACAATATTCTGCCTAAACGGGATATATTTTTTTTCTTTGTATCCAGAGATAGCTTGGCACTGGAACATCGTAGATAGTTGTTCAATGGCTCATTTTAAAGGAAATTAATTGGGTTAAAAATCTATAGTAACTAAAATAATTTGTTTCTAAATCCGGGTTGCAGCGGTAGCTAGCAACCTAGTAAGAGACGATCACGTCCAATGTTAAGAAATAAAAAAACTCAGAGCTCCTAAATAGCAGTCAGATCAAAACAAAAAGTACACCATTAGAACCGCCTTGTCCGAAACCCCTGTATAGGAAACTTTCTGTCACTTGGCTTGAACAGCAAGGGAAATATATTGGCTTGAAAATCAAGAAAATTGACTTTAACCTCGTTATTCTCCAAAAAACGGGATATTTTTTTCTTTCTTTCTTTTTTTTACAGAGATAGCTTGGCAGCGGAACATCGTAGAGAGTTGTTCAATGGCTCATTTTAAAGGAAATTAATTGGGTTAAAAACCTTTAGTAACTAAAATAAATTATTTCTAAAAGAGAATAAATTTTTCCACCAAAAACTGCCTTTTTGATGTCTTTTCATGCTGCAGTCTTTTCAAAGATATTTGATTTTTGTACATCCGGGTTGCAGCGGTAGCTTGCAACCTAGTAAGAGATGATCACGTGCAATGTTAAGAAATATAAAAACACATGTGCAAACTTCGTCCTGGAGTCTATACACTTAAAAACAACAAATATATCGACCTTGAAAATGGGGTCATTGACCCGTTAGACTCGATCAATATCCTCGATCAAATTCTCGAATAAATTATGCCCCGTCAGAGTTAAATTCAATTATAGATGGCAGCCCGGTGTTCGCCTCGGACCTCCTGATAGGTCCCTACTTCCATTTTACCTTTCATCGATATCATGAGTAATTCTTCTGTCTTTGCAGTACTGATAGCCCCAGTGTAATCCGCAAATAATGGCACAGTTAATCCCGGAGACTTTTAGTCATATAAGTTTCACTAAAGCAACCATAAGGAATACAATGGGGCATACCATTAATAAAAAACAGGAAGAGGGTTGGGTCAATAACATGTAGCGTCCCTGAGGAACGTCAAAAGTGACTGGGCATAGTTCAGATTTAAGCAATCCATCCTTACAGACTAGTATCAGTTACTAAAGAAACCTCGTATAAGATCGAGAACCTTACCTCGGTTAACCATCCAGGGTAGAAATCAACCGGGTATATACTGATGATATTATGCAATATGACTCTGATTTGTCTTAGAAGAATCCTTTTCATGGTTTTAGCTGAGCGAGTTTCAAGGATTATTTACCATGGCTTATGGTGTGTTTCAAGGCTAATGAAACGCTTCACTCATATCAATTAGGAATAGCCTAGTAGCCAATGATTGAGATTCAATCATGCAGTATTCATTATCATCAACTTCAGTCACTGTATCATCTAAAAATGGAAAGACTGTATTAAGCGGCTCTGTAGGGATACAGTCAGAGCCAGGTACTTTATTTTTCTTAAGGCCCCACTTGTCCTCTCTTTCCTCACCAACTTGGTGTTGCATTTCAGCTTCAGAAATCTAGATAGAACACTTGGGTTCCATGTAAGAATTAAAAAAAACGACAAAGAGAGAAAAAACCCTAATGAAAAACGCCTAAACGAGACTGCGGCCAGTAGAGAGAAAAAGATGAAAAACTAAAATGACGCGGATATTTCACCTCTATAAAAAAATGTGTCTTTAGCATAGAAGAAACAAAAAAAATAAAATAAACTAAAAAAAATAAAACTACCACCAATATTAGTAAAATACAATTGTCGCAACTGATCCATTGAGGTCACAGAAGCTAATAGAGTTACTTCGATGAGAACACCAAAGCAACTGAGTAAGAAAGTACAAAAATGGAAATGTAGTTAATTATTTTGTTGCGAAGTAATCCTATTGTTGGCTATTATTGAAGCAATTCTTTTTAGTCTGGTAGGTAATCTCGTCCCCAGGTGATTTTGTAAGATCTTAATGCCCTTATTAAATGTTGGTTCATTTTTCAAAAGAATATTGTAATTTGGGTCATTATTTAAATTTCCCGTATCTCTGTTTATTGAAATGTTAGCAAATATAAGTTTTTTTTAATTCTATAACCTCCCTCATCCACTGAGAAACACCGCTTATTAGAAATAGCTGTGGCTTCATCAAATTGTGCAAAATGCCCAGAGTGAAAGAAAATATGTTCGTCCAAAGCCGAAACAAAAGTTTGAGGAGGATTGATGAATTTTCGAGTTTTTTCTATTGAGTCGCGATACTCAATAAATCTTTCAAGAAATTGTTGGTGAGTTCTGCCAATATAAAACTTCCCACAAGAACAAGGAATTCTATACACCCCATTTACTAAACTTTGCCGAGTAAAATGCTTCCCAGAATTAAAGAAATTACCTATTGGTCTCACCGATTGGGGAAAAGCATCAATGTTATATTTACGCAAAGTTCGTTGAAGTTTTTCTCCCAAACCAGGTACATATAGCATAAATATGGAACTTTTAGACACAATTAATTCTGAAGACTGCGAAACCCCAATTATCTTACTATTATGTTTAATACGTCTACTTTCAATTAGTTTATCAATGAACTTAATTTGGTAACTGTTACAAAATAAAATATCCCTCAAATACAACAATTCAGAATCCATAAATTCCTGGGAATAAATTCTGTAAGCTGTATCCACTAACATTTAAATAGTTTTGAAAAAAGTATAGACTTTAAAGTGGATTTTTTTTTTAGCAAAATGACAAACTGCCTTTTCTTGATATCTTATTAATTGAAAAAGATTATCAGTTACTTTTCTCGATATACCGAAAACCTACACACAGTGATAGATATTTCACTTTTCATTCGTGCCCCCCCCCCTGTTTCGGTGAAACAGGGGGTTGTGAAACAGCTTACAGAATAACAGCTTACGGGGAAACAGCTTACAGAATTTATTCCCAGGAATTTATGGATTCTGAATTGTTGTATTTGAGGGATATTTTATTTTGTAACAGTTACCAAATTAAGTTCATTGATAAACTAATTGAAAGTAGACGTATTAAACATAATAGTAAGATAATTGGGGTTTCGCAGTCTTCAGAATT